>NC_090649.1:277288518-277588518 GCF_040937935.1 Hyperolius riggenbachi
TGGACTTTGCAAAGGCCTTCGATACTGTTCCCCACAGAAGTCTGGTGCAAAAGTTGAGGATGCAAGGACTGGGGAAGAGTCTGTGTGCATGGATAGGGAACTGGCTAATGGACAGAAAACAAAGAGTTGTGGTCAATGGATCGTACTCAAAATGGGAGACTGTTAGCAGTGGGGTCCCACAGGGGTCTGTACTGGGTCCAGTGCTCTTCAATTTATTTATTAATGACCTAGTAGATGCAGTAGTGAGCAATGTTGCTATTTTTGCAGATGATACAAAATTGTGCAGAATCATCAACTCTCAGGAAGATAGTGTCATATTGCAACAGGATCTGGATAGGATGGCTATATGGGCACATACATGGCAGATGAAATTCAATGTTGACAAATGTAAAGTCATGCATTTTGGTCGTACCAATGGTCTAGCACCATACAAAATAAATGGGATACAGTTGGGGACATCAAACTTGGAGAAGGACTTAGGAGTACTCATCGACAACAAGTTAAATAATCGTACTCAATGCCAAGCCGCTGCAGCTAAAGCTAACAAAATTTTGGGATGCATTAAAAGGGAAATAAAAACTCGAGATGCTAGCATAATATTGCCCCTGTTTAACTCTCTAGTAAGGCCACATCTGGAATATGGAATTCAGTTCTGGGCACCACATTACAAAAAAGATATTGCAGTTTTAGAGCAGGTGCAGAGACGAGCAGCAAAATTGATACGTGGGATGGAAGGTCTCGCTTACCAAGAAAGGTTAGATAAACTGGATTTATTTAGTCTAGAGAAAAGACGCCTTAGAGGGGATCTAATTAACATGTATAAATACATCAGAGGGCAATATAATAGCTTGGCGGATAAGCTTTTTGTCCCTAGGCCTTCTCAAAGGACTAGAGGACATGATCTGCGCATGGAGGAAAAACGTTTTAGCCATTTATTTAGGAAAGGGTTCTTTACAGTAAGAGTGATTAAGATGTGGAATGCATTGCCACAGGAAGTCGTTATGGCAAACTCTATACCTGCATTTAAAGGGGGCTTAGATGCTTTCCTTGCGTTGAAAGACATCCATGGCTACAATTACTAGGTTATGCCTAATGATGTTGATCCAGGGATTTTATCAGATTGCCATATGGAGTCGGGAAGGAATTTTTCCCTTTTGGGGCTAATTGGACCATGCCTTGTAGGGGTTTTTTCGCCTTCCTCTGGATCAACAGGGATATTTGAGGGAGCAGGCTGGAGTTGTACTTTGTACTGGTTGAACTTGATGGACGTATGTCTTTTTTTCAACCAAAATAACTATGTAACTATATAAACACATGATGTAGCTGCAAATGAATATAACAGTTTAACAGTGTGCTGACCAGGAAGCTGTTATGGGGTAATGGCCATTTTTAAAATGGAGGACGGAATTAAAAACGGAGAATTCCATTGATCACAGTGTACTAACAGGACGCAGTAGAGGAGAAAGAGATTGAGTAGTAGACTACACCGGAAGTGTGTATGGTTATTTTGACATTTTATTTTCAGTTCAGGTTCTCTCTTTTTTTTTTTTATGTTTAAAAAGAGTTTAACTTACCTGGTGCTTCTACCAGCCCCCTGCAGCCACCCTGTGCCCGCACTGTCACTGAACAATCCTCCAATATCGGCGTGTATAAGGCAAATGGAAGAGTGGTGGATTTGGAAGACTAATGGGCACCGCGACACAGGACAGGTAATGTATAAATGCACACATGTACATTTATACACTGGGAAAACAGTGCCAGGGGTTTTGTTGCATTTGTCGTTCCAGATATCACTCACCTTTCCCACCACGCACCTGATCAAGCAAGTCCGCCCTGCATCTTGCATTATGTCCGACTAATGAATGCGAATATGCATCGTTGATCGGGCATGCACTTGGTGGCACCAAATTTCATCCAATTCGATTATAATAATAGGATGGTTGACCAGTTGCCAAATCACCTGATGTAGGGCCACCTGTACGTTATCACCTCTGTAGTTATGGTTTCATGCAGTAGGCAGGGAATTCCTACCAGGCAGGCAGGATGTAGTTCACCACTCCTGCTGCCTCCTCTGCCAAGATGATTACAGCCAGCCTGCAGGAGGATCCTGTGTATGAAATCCAGGTGAGTGTCTGTGTCTGTGTACATTTCTGTACATGGATGTGTGTATGTACATGCTTGATGTCTTTTCCTCACTCTGTGTGCCTACTGTAAGTATTTCTTTAAATACAGTGTCACTTACTGCATAAAATACTAGAGAGTAAAGCAGACAACTCAGAATCCTCCATTTCACACTGCAGTCTCTAATAACACTACACTTAAAGGACAGAGGCTGACAAATGTGGATGATCACTAGGCTAGCGATGTGTTCTGTTGTTATGTGGGGAGTGGATGGCCAACAGTGCGAAGCAGGAGTGACGTCACGCAAGAAACGGATAAGTGGACAAACCAATGCTCTTGGCTGTAGTGATTGGCCAGAGCATGTGAGAGGGTATGGGGGCTGCTGTACACTCCCTGGATTCTCGGCAGAGGTGGTCGTTATTGACCACCTTGGTTGAGTTACATCTAGCATACACACCAAGATGATAACAGGTAAAACTGCTCAGAATCGTTATTAAAGACAGGGGCTAAACTTAGTGAATTGTGGCCAATGTTTGCTCATATTAGTTAGAAGAATTCCTTTGTTAAATTTAGTACAGCAATGGAGATTTCTCCAGCTCTGTCCCAAGTCCCTTAAAGAGGAGCTGTCAGCCATACTATCTCAGAAAAAAACACACCACATGTATAAGTAGATACATACTTGCTCTACTTACAGAACATATGTATTGCACTGTCCACGTTTTGATTTTAGTGATTTTTCTACAGTAAAAAAAGAAAAAATCCATCCAAGCATTTCCCATTTTAAGTGTGTCTATTTTGAAGCCAATTCTGATGTAACGCTGGTATAAGTGTACACTGAGTATACTATAACTCGAAGTCAGATCGTCACCTGAGGTCATACACGTGAGGTCAGAAATATGCGGTACAAAAGGATTAAGGCAGAGCTAGGTCAGTAACATGCTAAGTTCATACACTGGTAATCAGATGGCTAAAGTACAAAGGGCTGAGACAGGTGCTAAATCGTTAAACAGGCTGAAGTCATACACATAAGATCAGTTGGTAGAGGTGTTATAATTTAAGTAGGCCTCGGTTATTTGGACTGAGTTTTAGGTAAAAGGCTTGTTCGCAGAGTATACCTTTAAATAGAGTTTTTCGTGATGCAGGCAGAAGCATCTCAGGGTCTGCTTGAAGCAGATGATACAAGCAGATACTGAGAAGATGTTCCTAGTCCAAGGTCTTAGGCCTACACTGCCCCAGACAAATGGACTATGGGATCAATCAACAGAGGCCATATTTACAAACACAACATTCCTGCAACTGGGGCAAGGGGGCTCATAGAATATTAATTGAGTAGGTGTGTATCAGGACATCACAAGGGATCTGAACCAATCATAGATGGTTCAGATGATGACACAGTTAACTCTTTCCTGGTCAGTATTAAGGTTCAGGACTTGCCAAGGGAGGGCACTCTTACTTTCACGCTCTCCATCTACTGACTTCTACTGGCTGGAACCATCATTACTTCCTTTCTTTATGTAATCTGGTATAATGTATGCTGTACATAGTTAGTCTAGATGTAACGTAGTATAGATAGAAGATCACCTGATTACCTTCACTAGGAAGGTAATCAAGAAGCTGCAATGCAACAGAATTACTAAAGAAGAATCTGCTTTGCTAAGATATGATGACCTGTATCTGTATATCTGTGTACTGAATAAACCTTTTGGAACTTAGAAGATGCCTCAAGAAGTCTATCTCCTATAATGCTTGCTGTGAGGAGAGTCGAGTCAGCTCACATTCTGTGAGGTGCACCTCTAAGAGGGTGCTGGTGCCGGAGTAAAGGTGATTTCTAACAAGAGGTACAAACAGTTATAAGACAGAGACAGGGACGTTAGGCTAGCCGAGGTCAATATCGAATATCAGATGACTATAGTACAGAGGGATGAGACTTTAATCAAAGTGGAGGGCACGCCGGGTCATACACAGAATAACAATCAGGATGATTACAATGTGCAATACACAATACTGAACTAACTAGAGTATGTATATATTGGCAGTGTCTGCATATATACGTAGCTCTGCGGATAACTAACTAGACTCAGTAGTATAGCAAGGTCCAGTGCTCAGAGAACTGAAAGCTATAACGGACAGCGAGTAAATAAATTCCCAGGGTTTATATAGCAGGAATAGAGCACAGACCAAGTCCCCAGGAAAATCAGACCAATTGGCAACATCCCTGCAGCAAGTGTCAGCTGACCGCAGGAATCAGACGCCTCCTTAACCTATAAAGGCAGTTCTGAGCTGCCTCAATTGCGTTCACGGTCACTCGATCATCAGGTCTCCATATTTTGTCCATCCAAACTCAGGGAGAAGATATAACATTAAGGGATGTTATAACTGTGACTCAGTTATATTACTATTTACTTAAATGCCCTTGTGGGCACATCTATCTAGGCCAAACCACATCTAAATTAAAGGTAGGATTATCCTCTCATAAATCAGCTATCCACAATAAATTGATTGAACAAGCCGTTCCAGCCCACTTTGTTGTGCATGGACATCATGTCAACAAGCTGTGATGTCAGATCATTGAAGGGGTTCCCCCTATGAAAAGGGGTAGTAACAGACTTAAAAAAACAACTATACAGGGAAGCCTTCTGGATTAGGACTCTGGATTGTCTCCACCCGAGAGGTTTAAATAAGGAGTATGATCTGGCACCGCTGCTCTGACTGATGTCCTTGTGCAGCAATAACATTTTCATTGCTATCTTCCATTTTATTGATATACTTTATTCATTTCCCTGTGTGTTATTACATGTCTAACTACATCTGTTGTTTGGGGTTTCCTTCTTTACAGCTCTGGCTCCTTTATGGCGGCGTCCTGTCCCTATGACAACCTCCCCTTCTGGGAGCCCTGATGCCCTTATGCCGGCAGAGTGACGTGGACGCATTTGAGAACGCAATGCACGCATTGACATCTAGCATTGCATGCCACCTTTGCATCACACGCCCTCTGTCAGTGACCAATCGGATCTTCCGGTGGGGCACGTGGCTTCTGTGACTTGCGGTGACTTCGCCCGCCTCCAGTGGGCGTGGTCAGGCCGCAGATGGCTGCAGCTGCCTCTAGATGTGGCGTGTATGCCGGAGGAGATGGGAGGCAACCATAGGTGAGCGCTTCACTTTCTATTGGTCCACTCAAACTGCACATAGTTCCCCATCAGGTCCACTTGCTTGTAAAAGACCTACTATTGGTTGATTTGTTTCTGACCTCTGATTGGTAGATTTGATGGTGGGGGTGTATAAATACTTGAGCTTTTGTGTGTATACTGAGTCTGTCACATGCTTGATAAAGAAATATTCTTCGAAACGTCGCATTATATGTGACAGTCTGTATGCAACTACTTGAATAAAAGAGCATTTAAAACTACCGATGGTGCTGGCCTCATCTTACGCTACTCCTAGAGAGACTGCCAGAAACAACACGTTGACCCGCATCTACAGGGGAGTCGGGGATACGAACATGCTGACTCACGTCTACAGGGGAGCCGGGGATGCAACCAACCAAAAAGGAAGAGGAAGCTTCCTCCAGCTGCTCAGCGCAGCCTCCAGAGACAACACCAGGTAAGTTTGTTACACCTGTTGTAATTTCCTCCCTTACTCTCCTCTGCCTGATTTGCCCGCCAGCATGAGAAATATTGGCCAATCAGAGAGGAACAGAGGTGTGGGAGGGCAAAACAGAAGGGAAAGAGGCTTCAGCCTATCAGGCTGCATTAGTTAAGTCTGAGGGGAAATAGAGAAGCAAAAAAAGGACAACCCAGCATTCCCTGCAACTTCCTTTTTGTGTACCAAATTTTGTGTGTACCAAATAAGAGTCAGGTAAACTGGGGAATGATCATTTATCAACAAGAAAAGTAATAGGGATTTTAACTTTGATTGCCTGGTTAGCAACCTTATTACTTGTTTACCAGATAAAAAAAGAATTGATTTTTAATTTTATGCCCGACAGTTAAGGTGCGTACACACGCACTACAGCGGCCAATGACGGGTCCGTCGGCACCTCCCGATGGGCGGGTTTTCAGCAGACTGTAGGGAGTGTGTACGCACTGTCGGCGGACTGATAAGGCTGTTCCTGAATGATTCGCTTGGCGGATCGTTCAGGATCAGCTTTATCAGTCAGCCGACACTGCGTACACACGCACTACAGTCTGCTGAAAGTCCGCCCAGCGGGAGGTGCCGACGGACCCGTCGTTTGCTTCTGTAGTGCGTGTACGCACCTTTACACTTTAAAGTAAACGGGTAAATAATCCTGCTTATCAGGAAGCTCTGGCACCTAAACCATTTTAACATAGGAACTGTAGCTATATTCATCAAGAAACTCTTGTATGTGTAAGAAAATGACAGGTTCACATTAAGTAAAGAAGGATGAATAAATTAGTGCTTACCATTCTGTGAATGTATCGTGTATGCAGACCATGGTCATCTCTACTTTGGCCTACATCCTCTTCAACATCTTTCTTGTACTGTGGACTGATGGCAATGATGATCATGACGCCTATCTGCCCAGACCAGAAAAATGGAATACATCAATTTCATTTTTAAAATAGAAAACATTTAGCCTCTGTGGAATTTTGTAATTTTTTCACAGGATTATTCATTCTTAATCATACTAACATCACTGAGATACCGTTCCATCCACCGAATAATGTCCATTCCTCGCAGTGATCCCTCAAATATGTCAATCTGGGATAGAGAAAGACAGCAAGTTTGAGCACAGTTCATATGCATATATGGTTTATTTATGGTTTTAAAATTACACTGTACAAAGGCATGAAAGACAATATACTGTATTAATTCCTTTTGAGTGTTAATTGGTAGGGTATTTCAACAACTGCACTTGGGAAACTATAAAACCAAATTAGGGTCAATGCACCCTTCATCAAGCTCTGCATCTAGAGAATAACCCCAATGGTTTTTTGGAATATAATCATTTCTGTCTTGGTGGCCACCTATCACAATGACAGAAAATTAGAAAATCTATCCAATGGTACAACACACTTAATTAAATCCAAACAGGAGGGTTCCAGTCTCTTCTTGCACTATCCAAAAATATGAGGAAAAAAATTGGGCTTTTATTTTGTCACACAATTTATAACTGTTACACAGTTACAGTGAAGCAGAGACTGGGTGGGGCTAATGTTAGTATATATAAACAAGAGGAGTAATCATTTGATCATGATCCAAGGCTTCTACAGATTAAGGTTTTTTGATACATGGTAATAAAATGCTAAGCTGCACAGTACATTTCCCATCAGATATGTAGTATGATGGTTAAAAGGTAGGGATATCATGTGCGCCATAGATACCTGGCAGGTGGCTGCTGCTGGATCATGAAATGATAGTATCGTGGTTGTCAGGTGCCCACCGTCTGCACATCCACTGTGTTGCTTGTCTATTTTGCTGCTCATCATAGATTGGTATAGCAGTCTCTAGTCAATCCACTAACTGGTTTTAAGGACATTGTGAAGTGGAAGTGCAGTGGGTGTGCACCTAAAGCTGAGTTACCACCATTTCAAGTTTCTGGTATGCATACTTTTTATTCGTATATTCATTCAAGGTTCAAATTTGGCTATCATTCATAAAGCATTACCGCGCATGCAGTAAAGCAGAAAACAGCTGACTTTACCGAGCACTTAGGAAAGTGTCAATTCATAAAAGCAGTAACCACATGAAAAGCTGAAATTCCCAAGCAGTGAGGTAAATTACCAGCTTGTGCAATAAACACATCAACACGTCACTAAATGTCAATTCATAAAGATTACAGCAGGCAGTAATGGCATGGAACATACCGCCTGCTTTGAAGTGGTGATAAGAGAGCGATAAGAGAGAGGGACTGTGTGATGTTAATGGAGACTCAGCAGAAGCAGTGAGCTCTCCCCCTCAGGCAGAAGCAGAACAATCGGAATAAGCAAGGCTTCCTCTGAATACCTAAAGCCTCATCTACACGGGTAGATGAGGCGGTGATGTGGCTTATCAATCGAGCCGCTGATGCGGAATGCGGAAGAGGCGATCCGGCGGCTAATCGAGCCGTGTAGATGGGGCTTTAGGCTATGTTTTTAACCTCTTGGGGTCCTGTTTTTGAGAAGTCTATGCGCTGGATGTCAGAAAGCGTGGCATATGTAAAGTTTTTTGAAGTTCTACACTGTGGCAATTAAATAGATTGTTAAGAAAGACTTATAGACAGATACAGAACAGACAGATTCAGGGCAAGGAGAGGCAGTATAACAAAAGATGCACATCTAAAGGGAAGTTGGGGATGCCTCTTTTATTGTAATGCTGTCTCTGCATGGAGAAAATGAATGTAACAATGTTGTAACAATGTTACCGACAGTTGGGCTTCGGTAAAACACTGCATTTCTATCGCAGCTGGGAAAATGTTTATGAATTAGCGCACAAAAGTCTAAAATACCAAATGCAGTATTTTCCTGCCCAGCTTTTTTTTTAACCGCACATGCTTGTATGAATGATAGCCAATGTGCTTCAGGCGTGAGGGAGATGTAAGTACCTTTATGCATATCTTTTGGAACTGTACTAAAATGCATCCCTTTTGGTCAAAGACATTGAAGGTAATCAATACTTTATGTGGCACTTCCTTTTTGTTGGACCCATGTCTGATATTGCTGTGCAGACTCTGGGAAACTTCCCTCACAACCCATAAGTAATTGGTGGTTAACCTACTATGCTTCTATGCCTGTAAGGAAATTCTAAAACGCAGGAATGGGGCTTTCCCCAACCTTGGTGACATGGGCACTAGTGGTAAACAGGGCTCTCCCTACATATTTGTTTAGGAATAGCCCCCTAAAATTCCTAGAGATCAGGTCTGCTTAGTACATTTTAGTAGACTGAACTATGTTGGATATGATAGTCTTTGGTGACCCCTGTGGGGAGGGGCAGTGCTGGCATTACTTTCTTTTTTCTTCTTTTTTTCGCTCTCAATGTCCGCTTCCAGAGAGTAATTATTCAATTATTTAATGGTCAATTTTTTTTCCCGACAAACTGTCGACATAAGTTTACCAACTGAATATATTGTTATGGTATGGTTTAGTTGATCATGGTCATTGATGCCTACTACATTGGCCTCAATTCACTAAGATCCTGCTGGAGATAATAAGGCAAGAGAACACTTACCTCCACACAGTGAGAGAGTTATCTTATCTCTTCATTACTTAAGTTACTTCCTCTGTAGTTAATTTCCCTACTCTGTGGTTAAGTTACCTCCTCTGTAGTTATTTTCACATGCAGTTAATTAACAACCTTTAACTCTGGAGTTATTTTAAGAATTGAAGAGTTAACTTTAAGACAGAAGAGTTAACTTTAGGTTTGCCTGAGGAAAAATGTTTCCTGAGTAATACATGCCTCGTCACCATGGTGATAACTAGAGAAACGTTATTAAAGACAGGAGATAAGCTTAGTGAATTGAGGCCATTGTCTCGATCCAACTGTTGAAAATCTGTATCACTATTGCATGTGCTTTTTATTACAATTGTTTTATGACTGAAATAAAATTTTGCCTTCAAAAAAACTGAAATGGGATGATGGTGTTAAAACTTACAGTTGCCTTGAATCCATTAGCACAAAGAAGGTTTGCCAGCTGTATAACAGAGGGTGCAGTGTCCAGGGAATACGTTATGAAAACCCTCCCTGCAAAATACAAAGTGCAGGTCAACAATTTGCATTTGTGGTGCCAAATCAGCTGACAAGTGAGATTGGTGGACTCACAAAAGCCAGCTTTGTTTTTCTATTTAAATGTGACAACTGGAACGCCAGCCAAAAGTTTTATGTTATATCAGACTGGAATGGTTAGAATGTTTGCCAAATTTGTCTGTATCACTATTAGAAAGGTTTACTTTCATTTCCCCTTGTGGTAACTAATCCATTGCACAGGAAGCAATGAGAAATATTAACAAGCATATACAGATTGTGGTAACTAATCCATTGCACAGGAAGCAATGAGAAATATTAACAAGCATATACAGATTAGAGATGGCCCAAACCTCCGATTTTCGGTTCGCAAATTTCCGCAAAAAGTTCGGTTCGCCCGAACTTCCGAAATAGACTTCAATGGGGGGGCGAACTTGGAAAACTGAAAAATTTATGCTGGCCACAAAAGTGATGGCAAAGATGTTTCAAGGGGTCTAACATCTGAGTTTTTGCATGGATGAGTGGGATAGACGCCAAAAGTCCCAGGGAAAAATCTGGATTTGATGCAAAGCAGCGTTTTAAGGGCAGAAATCACATTGCATGATAAATTGCAGGCCTAAAGTGCTTTAAAACATCTTGCATGTGTATACATCAATCAGGGAGTGTAATTAGAGTACTGCTTCACACTGACACACCAAACTCACTGTGTAACGCACCGCAAACAGCTGTTTGTGTTGTGACGGTGGTGCTGGACTGGTGCGCACCATGGCGAGAGTGCAGGCGATAGCAGTTTTCAAGCCCATATGGTCGCCAGGCTGAGGTGATTGTCCAGCTGATCGAATTTGGTCTATCCACAATGAAGCAACGACCTTATTATCTTCGGTGTGCCCCCCTTTCCCGAGACACTCATATAGCAGGCGGTCATTGCTTCATTGTGATATGCAAGCCCCTTCACCGCGGCAAGGTAATGATCACGAAGGGGAATTGGCACATGTACATGCCTTTTGTTTTGTTGTTGCAGCCGCAGTGCAGCCAGAAAAATTAGGCAGGCATGTACACGCACCAGAAAAATTAGTATAGCGGCCGCGGCTAGCAGCGGCCTTAAAAATTCAGGAATCCGCCTGGAGTCCTGGACCCTGTTGGTGGCGGCGGAGAAGGCAGTCAAGCGCCCTGCAGGCAGAGATGCTGTGTGAGGAGCGACTTAGTCTTGGGGCAGGCAGTCACACGGGGTGCAGGCAGAAATGCTGTGTGTGGGGACTGACTTAGTCTTCGGGCAGGCTTGACCGTGGATAGCAGACCACGTGGTCAGATGGTCCCTTGACCCAACGCTGTGTGCCAGAGATGACACCACTTGCCTTTCAACATCACGGTACAGTTTGGGTATCGCCTTTTTTGAGAAATAATTGCTTATCTTCCACTGCGGTGTGTGGATTTGCTTTTGTGTGCTGCTTTCCCTCAGGTGGTCATCCCATTGCAGTTTGTGCTTTGTAATCATGTACCTTCGTAAGGTAGTTGTCCCTACGCGGGTCTTGGTCTTGCCACGGCTCAGTTTTTGGTGGCAGAGAGTACTGATGGCATTGTCAAACTCCAGTCCTTGAGGGCCGAAGTCCTCACACATTTTTGGCACAGTTCAAATGAATTGATGGGACTGAATTAGGAAAGGTGTGGTTCATAAAGCAGAACACATTTCTCCCTTTCCAAGTTCATCCTAAACACTGGCATGGATATGGTCGTTGAGGACTGGAGTTCGACATAAAGTTGTGTATAGGATTTAATGGTTCCATAGTTTTCTGTTGAAGTAGCCAAGTACAGTAGTATGGTACAAACTGGGAGAAAAATAAACCAACAACAGCAAAGCAGTGTCTGGAAGTATATTCAGTTAGATAATCAAAAATAACTCTTGCTCCACAATTCTCCTTTCTGCTGCTATCTGTGGCTGACACAGTAGGTTATGCAATCACTAGACACTCATTTAGGCATTGCAGAATTTAGGCATCATAAACTATTAGTCACCTGCGTCTGTCACATTATTTTATGCTACTGTTAATCTTCCCATAATTCCCTGCTTACATCACTCATACTAGTTTTTGTCTTTCAAGCTCATTTTGTAATCTTAGCTGCAAAGCACAGTATGCACAAGCTGACCTTTGAGCTGATATGATAAAAGATCTGATGCACTGATTCTCCAGAAGCAACACACACCTGTCCATTCAAATGAGGCTTTTTTGTCACATGATATTCTAGACAGACATTTTATTATTATAATTTATTTTATTTTCTGTAAATATCAGTGTCTTGATTAGGCTTCCAAAACTCAGATAAACTTTATTTGTGCACTCATGTTACCAGTCTCCATCAAAATATGCAATTTAATTCTAGTTTTGTTTATGGGAATAAGGAAAAAAAAAGTATGAAATGTGAAGACTGGAAAATAGGCTAATTTATTCAGTCAATACCATCCTGGGGAATCCATGTGGATTTGGGACTCAGCAACACAGAGGTGGCAGTTTAGAGTGGTAGCAACTATAAAGACTGAGAAGACTGTGGGTATCCATTGGCTGAGCTGATGGCCCCACCCACATAGGCATGTTTTAATAAAAGTAAACTCTATGTTTCAGAAGCTAAAAAAAAATCCTGAAACTATACAGTAAACTGGTGTTGTGCAATTTGTTTTTGTAATTTAATGTAAAAATGATCTGATTTCAGTTTCTACACACCTAGAATTTTCTGAAGCTGACAGCAGGCGGGTCGATGGGGGTTAGATCTGGAGAACTTCCCGGGACCTGGTTCAATGTTGCCCCAACATTATAAGAGACACGGGCGCCATCTGCAAGGAGTGAACTGCCTCTTGCATCCCAGCCTCATCCTCCCTATGCAGCTATGGGTACACAATGCCCCCTGCCCATTCAGTAGAGCAAGAAGAGATTCCTCTTTAGTATTCCCTCATTCACTCCAGTAAATGGGCAGTGAGCATGGTGTATAGCCCATAGCTGCAGCTGCATCTGTGCAGCGTCTGTACGGGGCAGCAGTTCCCCCACCAGTGAGAAGTGCAGCCAGCCCCCCCCCCCCCCCCCCCCCCCACACCAGTAAGAAGTGTGGTCAGTATGGTGATACACTGTGATTATGTCAGTTTTCAGCTTCGTTTCCACTTGAATTGAGATTTTGCATACACATTTTCACTCACACACGGTTTAATGCATTAATATGTTATAGACACTGAACTTTTTGTTGTCATTAAAAAATATATTGGAATTTGGAATTTAAGTTTGCAGCTAGCTTAGAAATTCTAGAATTGACAAAAGGCTCAAAATGCACTTATTTGCACCTTCAGTAACAGTACTCTGATATCTATGCATTGGAATGTTTGTGTTTTATAAGTAGATAAGAACACAGTAAGTATCCTGAAACAATGTTTTCATTAGTCCTTGTAATATAACAAGCTAAACAGAAAGCATTGAGTTTTCTGCTTAAACTATTAATTTCCCTTTAATAGAGGAGTACTTACTCTGGTCTGATGGCAATTTACTTGTTCTCAGTCCTGTTCTGGGCTCCTCTGGATGTGGACTGAAAGGTGGTGGGATTAGTCTGACTGGAGGTCTTTGGAGATAGACATGGCCATCATTGCCATGAAGAACATGAGGAGGGCCATGCCCACAATTTGATAACACTTGATTTGGACCACTAAATGTAAATTTAAAAAAAAAAGGAGAGAGAGAAAGAAATGATATAAGTACAAGATGCCCCAGTTCAAACCTCCTATGGCAACTGCTGTGAATCCCAAGCTGAAGGTGTGACTAGAAGGTTACACAGTGGGTAATGATTTGATCTAATAAACTACTGGAATCAGAAAAGTGCAGCACAACACTACTTTTGAGAATAAAAGTGAATTAATACATGCCCAAGCTCTTGAACTCCAGGGTTTCACTGCAGCACCACTAATAACACTATTACTATCACACCACAATGTTTAAGAATGTTTTTGTTTTCTATATTTTTTATTAAAAGAAGAACAGCAATGGAAATCATTCATAAATAGACATCATTTTAGGAAGTAAAAATGTTTTTGAAGTGACAGTATAAAGTATAGGTGTGCGCCACCTCAATACATGCCTGTAAATGCGCAGCTAGAACAAGATACTTAAAGGGACACTGTAGGGGGGTCGGGGGAAAATTAGTTGAACTTACCCGGGGCTTCTAATGGTCCCCCGCAGACATCCTGTGCCCGCGCAGCCACTCACCGATGCTCCGGCCCCGCCTCTGGTTCACTTCTGGAATTTCAGACTTTAAAGTCTGAAAACCACTGCACCTGCGTTGCCGTGTCCTCACTCCCGCTGATGTCACCAGGAGCACACTGCGCAGGCACAGACCATACTGAGCTTGTGCTAAACACTCCTGGCCATCGTCAGTGAGAGTCAGGACACAGCAACGCAGGCGCAGTGGTTTTCAGACTTTAACGTCTGAAATTCCAGAAGTGAACCGGAGGCGGGGCCGGAGCATCGGTGAGTGACTGCGCGGGCACAGGATGTCTGCGGTGGACCATTAGAAGCCCCGGGTAAGTTCAACTCATTTTCTCCCGACCCCTACAGTATCCCTTTAAAGAGAAACTCCGACCAAGAATTGAACTTTATCCCAATCAGTAGCTGATACCCACTTTTACATGAAAAATATAATGATTTTCACAAACAGACCATCAGGGGGCGCTGTATGACTGATTTTGTGCTGAAACCCCTCCCACAAGAGGCTCTGGTACCGTACGGTACACTGGGCAAACTGCCACAATGTAACAATGACACACACAGGAAATGGCTGTTTATAGCTGTCTGTTAAAGCCAGAACAGCTACATAATCTGCCCACAGTAACAATGTCACCATGTAATACATGTCAGAATGTGAATCTGGGAGAGGAAAGATTTTACAATGAGCAAACTCTGACTAAATCATGTATACATAATTATTGTAAAAATTAAGCACCTTTTTATATTAAATTATTTTCACTGGAGTTCCTCTTTAAGAGCCAAAAGATGAAGGAACCCGATAATCTGCAATATGTATAAAGTGCTGAATAGTGGGTCGAATTACTAAAAACAAACAAATACAGTACAATTCGTGGTGGGAGGGGACATTCTATCAAAAAAGAGCATTGCTGCCAACTCATCGCTTTAATTACTGACACATCTAATTTATACAGGTTCTGGGGCTATTTGCACATAATCAGTGCCTTAACTGCATCTACCTAGCTAGCCACATAACCTGTATAATTCATGTGTCAGTAATTAAAGGGATGAGTTAGCAACACTGATAAAGAGCGCCGGGTGAAGCAGCAAGTAAAATATTGGCAATATTATTATTACTATTACGAGCTGGCTAATTACACCCACAAGTAGAATATCAGCAATATTATTACTATTGGGGTGATTGTGATAATGGAATATCGGATATTCTATTTTTGACTTTCCTAACACATCTACTCCTAACACTATCTACTGATAGCTAACCTTAGCTGAGCCTAACACTAACGCTCCTTTTACCGACTCGTAATACTAATCTACCGCTATCTAACCATCTCCACCACTTTTTGTCCTTCCGTCGCCTCGTCACTTCCTGCTCCCAAATTGTCCACTGGGTGCTGCTATAGCGGCAATTACTATGATGTGTTGCCCAAGTTTCCTTTTCCCCGGATTGGGGAAGGGAATGGACTGGCAATGGCAAGGATTAATAAGCAATATTGTATACTTACCTTTACTATATAAAAGGTAAGTATACAATCACCTCCAAACAAAATTAATATATTATGCACTATATAATACAGGTGTTTTTGTATCTATATTCCATTTATGAGTAAATGGGATGTTAACCTCCTGAGCGGTATGGACGAGCTCAGCTCGTCCATCACCGCCGGAGGCTGCCGCTCAGGCCCTGCTGGGCCGATTTTTATCAAATAAAGTGCAGCACACGCAGCCGGCATTTTGCCAGCCGCGTGTGCTGCCTGATCGCCGCCGCTCTGCGGCGATTCGCCGCGAGCAGCGGCGAAAGAGGGCCCCCCTAGCCGCCTGAGCCCTGCGCAGCCGGAACAAAAAGTTCCGGCCAGCGCTAAGGGCTGGATCGGAGGCGGCTGACGTCAGGACGTCGGCTGACGTCCATGACGTCACTCCGCTCGTCGCCATGGCGACGATCTAAGCAAAACAAGGAAGGCCGCTCATTGCGGCCTTCCTTGTTTATTATGGGCGCCGGAGGCGATCGGAAGAACGCCTCCGGAGCGCCCTCTAGTGGGCTTTCATGCAGCCAACTTTCAGTTGGCTGCATGAAATAGTTTTTTTTTTATTAAAAAAAAACCCTCCCGCAGCCTCCCTGGCGATCTCAATAGAACGCCGAGGAGGTTAATACACACAGATCTTTATTCTTATATTTAAAGACTTTGGATGTGAAATTGTACAAACGAGTATATTTTTGCATTTTTTTGCTATGTCTTATTATTGTAATTTATCAATGCCATTATTGTCATTTTGATTGAATGTGATCGTATACTTACCTTTTTATATATACTATTACTTCACAAGTATTTTTGATGGAGGTTGTTGCATATTAATCCTTGCCAGCCTTTTTTTCCTCCCTCCATGATTTTGAATTGTTTTCAGTAGTTTGTGATCCTTTCATTCAAAGTTTACAATAACTATCTCCTATCAGCTTTATCTTAAAAAACTCCTTATCCCAACTTGCAAAGCCCTCAGTAACTTGTCCCACCATGCGTTTCCTTACCTGTCTGTTCCCATGCACCATAATAAAAGTACATGGAAATACAAAAAAGGCGAAGTGCCTCTCCTTATTTGACATAACTCATGGTTTAGCTCTCCTTATTTGACATAACTCATGGTTTAGCTCTCCTTATCTATTTATCTCATGAATTATCTCTCCTTATTTGTTTATCTCTTGCATTAGCACTCCTTACAGTTAAGATGAAAAGTAAATAACCTTTGTGAATCAACTCCCATATCAGTAGTAATTGTATGCTGTTCTTACCTCCAGTTTGCTTGAAGTTGTGGTTGGTACATAAGAGGCTGTTGCATGGGAGGGCGGATGCAGGGGCCACACTGTAATGCATATCTTCTGTCTAAAACAATAACGCAGTAATGGAATAATAAGCCTCCTTTATGTTCAAACATACAAATAACCTATACAGTAAGCAGATGTATAAGCACACTGTGGGCACTCTGCTCATGAGCGTCAGCGATGTGACCTGTTTCTACTACATGCGGATTCTGGATGTAGAGAAACTCCAATGAATGCCTATGGGCCTGTTTCCACTAATGTTTTCATTGTATGGGAAAACAGATGCATGATGCAGAAATCTGCAAATCGCATTTAGTGGAAACAGGCCCAAAGGTATTCATTGGAGTCAGTTTTTCTGCACCCATAATCCGTGTGTAGTGGAAACAGGCCCTAATTAGCCACATTCAGAAATCTGAATGCAGAAAAAACGATGCAGAAGTAGTGGAAATAGGCCCTTAACCTATTTTGGTTCCTGGACGTAGAAACTACGTCCAGGAACCATGCGCGCTACCGCGCGCCCCCGCGGCCGATCGCGCGCGTGCACGCGCACTCCCGGCCTGCGGATTCGGTAGCCAGGGAATCAATGTATCGGGCTATGGTGCCCGATCACCGATTCCTCTCCCCTGCTGAAAAAGCGACAGCTTCTCTTGGAAGCTGCGCCTTTTCTGGCCATTCCCTTCCTGATGCGCCACTCTAAGCGTGTGTTACGCTTAGAGTGACGTCATGTAAACAAACTCATGGCCGCTATCTTGTGGCCAAAAAGTAATACTACACCTGAAAATAAAAATAAATTAAAATGAACACACATTTACATTATAAATCTATTGTTTACCCCCCACCCTACCAAAACTACCCAAATAAAATGTTTACTATAAAAAAAAACAAAAAACATTACAATTAAAAAAAAAAAACATGTAAATATTTACCTAAGGGTCTAAACTTTTTAAATATCAATGTAAAGATGAAATATTTCTATATTTTTTTTTATTTTAAACTTGTTAATAGTGATAGATGCAAAATGGAAAAAATGCACCTTTATTTCCAAATAAAATATTGTCGCCATACATTGTGATAGGGACATAATTTTAACGGTGTAATAACCGGGACATATGGGCAAATACAATACGGAGTTTTAATTATGGAGGCATGTATTATTTTAAAACTATAATGGCTGAAAACTGAGAAATAATGAATTTTTCCATTTTTTTCTTATTCTTCCTGTTAAAATGCGTTTACAGTAAAGTGGCTCTTAGCAAAATGTACCCCCCAAAGAAAGCCTAATTGGTGGCGGAAAAAACAAGATATAGATCAGTTCATTGTGATAAGTAGTGATAAAGTTATAGGCTAATGAATGGGAGGTGAACATTTCTCACGTGAAAACCACGGAACCTGAATGGGTTAAGACAGTAGCTGATGGTCCGCTTGGACTACCGCTGTGCTGACTACACATAGGAACCACAAGTCTGACCAACAAACTAGAAAACACACTGATTTTAGTGGCTTTGTGCTGCTTGATGAAAATCCTCATAACTGATCATCCAATATCAACTGAAAAAATGACTGAAATGCATCTATTGATTAAGCTTAGGTTCACACTAGGAGGTCGATTCACAAAAGGTGATAACTGCTATCACAGCAGTTATCACGCAATGTGCGGCTCGCAGGGCTTATCACGCGAACATCGTTAGTTCACGTGATAAGCGAAGGTTATCGCGAGATCATGTGCACGTTTCACGTGAAAAGCGCACATGATCGCGCAATAACCTTCGCTTATCACGTGACCTAACGCTGTTCGTGTGATAAGCACTGCGAGCCGCACATCGCGTGATAACTGCTGTCATAGCAGTTATCACGCTTTCGTGAATCGACCTCTAGGTCCGGAAATGTATCCGTGGCTCCGTTTTTCAAACCTGATCAAAACCAGAGCCACGGATAGCAATAGCAGCCGTCTTACCCATTTTCCATGTCCCAGCACTGCCTGTGGGTGGGGAGGGGGCCGCCATGCTGGAGGGGAAAGCAGCCAGGACGGGGGGTTTCAGCTAGTTTCTGCTTAAAATACTTTAAAAATCAATGTTAGAAAGCAAGCGGCGTGCGGGGAACTTACTCACTTCCTTGCGCTCCACCACTCGCCGCCCAATGAAGTACAGAGGGCGGCATTACAGGAAGTGACACGGCGAGTGGTGGAACGCAAGGAAGTAAGTTACCCATTCGCCGCTTGCTTTATAACATTGCTTTTTCAAGTATTTTAAGCAGAAACTAGCTGGAGGGGGACCCAGGTGAGGGGGGGGGGTGACCCCCCTCCCCGCTGTCCGCCGCAAACCCCCCATCCTGGCTGCTACCTCTTCCAGCATGGCGGCCCCCCTCCACCCATGGCCAGGGCTGGGGATACGTTTCCATGGACTAGAAACGTAGGCTGCAAAAAAGTATTTTTAAAGAAAACGGGGAGGAAAAAAATGTATTTACAAAAATGGATCAGTTTGAAACGGATCCGATCTGGAACGGACAAGTGTGGACCTAGCCTGAGGCTAGATTCACAGTGGGACGTTGCGTTTTGATGCCACGTTAAAGTCGCACCGCAAGCTTACAACGCAACGCGCCCAAAAAGTGGCAACGCAGCGTTACCGTCGCATACAGCAGATACAGTAAAAAATACAGGCAATGAAAAGTATGCTTCCAAGTCATTACTGAGCATGTGCAAACAGTCCAACGCAGCTAATAACGTGTATAACGCACTGCATGCAGTACTTTTACTTAACGTGCAGCGTTAGACACCAACGCAACGTGTGCACTGTGAACAGGGCTTTGATTTTTCATTGCAGTGAGTTATTCTGCGTTAAATGCTGTTTTAACGCGCGACTTTAACGTCCCACTGTGAACTTAGCCTTAGGGAAATATAATCAATATTCACTGGCATGTGCTGTTCCTATGTGTTAATCCATATGTTCCTAAATGTGTAGTCCACATTAGACATACAGAAGCAGTCACTTGAGTTAGATGGACAGCTACAACTCAAGCTGTACATTTTCCTGTTGGAAATAGCTACAGTGGGATGCGAACGTTTGGGCAACCTTGTTAATCGTCATGATTTTCGTGTATAAATCGTTGGTTGTTACAATAAAAAATGTCAATTAAAAAGACACTGAAGCGAAAAAAAAATATATGATATAATGAATTGGTTGTGTACTATGAATAATTTCTAGAAGATTAGCAGCAAAGAAAATATTCTCATACTTTTATTTTCAGGTATATAGTGTTTTTTCTAACATTGCATTATTCTATAATATGTGCAGATTACACAACACTCAGCATTCAAAATGATTCTTTCAGAGCAGACTGTGAAGTAATGACCTTTCCTCTAGCAGAGAAAAAGTAAATAGTCCAAAAACACTTGAGATAATAAAAGTCAGATAACAGCCCTCTCCACGACTAAAGCTGGCCATACACTGGCCCGATTTGCCGCCGTTTCGACAGCAGATTCGATCACTGGGATCGAATCTGCTGCCAATCGTTCGCGCTACACGCCGAATTTCGATCCATTCCATCCGATCCCGTCGATCGCGCCGTGCGGAAAATAACCGTTGATCGCCCACAGGTAAAGAGCGCATCGCTAGCGGCGTTCGAGTGCCCGACGACCGATGCAATAGAGCTGCAATACATTACCTGCTCCGCCGGCGCGACTCCCGGGTCTCTGCTCTTCTTCTCCGCTCTGGTCTGGTCTCCGGCATGCTTCCCTTCTTCCTGTCCCGGCAGGAAGTTTAAACAGTAGAGGGCGCTCTACTGTTTAAACTTCCCCCAGACAGGAAGAAGGGAAGCATGCCGGAGACCAGACCAGACCAGAGCGGAGAAGAAGAGCGGAGACCCGGGAGTTGCGCCGGCGGAGCAGGTAATGTATGCGGGATGGGGGGGAAGCGGTGGCAGCACCACCACCACCACCACAGATTGTGAACGGTTTCAGGCTGAAATCGGTTCACAATCTGTTTGCAGTAAAGGTAGCCATACGATCCCTCTCTGATCAGATTCGATCAGATAGGGATCTGTCTGTTGGTCGAATCTGATGGCAAATCGACCAGTGTATGGCTACCTTAACTTAGTTGGAGAGCTTAATGGCTTGTTTGCATAGAGATAACAACTGGAGTTTCTCAACTCTTCCTGTACTGGAAACAATTAGACTGATGTATCTGATCTTAATGTTTTATTTCTTAGCTGTACTACACATACAAATCATAATATCATAATTTTTTTTTTCGCTTCAGTGTCTCTTTAAATATGTCATATAGGAGACGCACACAGTGATATTTGAGAAGTGAAATAAAGTTTATTGGATTTAAAGAAAGTGTGCAATAATTGTTTAAACAAAATTAGGCAGGTGCATAAATTTGGGCACCACAAAAAAGAAATGAAATCAATATTTAGTAGATCCTCCTTTTGCAGAATTTACAGCCTCTAAACACTTCCTGTAGGTTCCAATGAGAGTCTGGATTCTGGTTGAAGGTATTTTGGACCATTCCTCTTTACAAAACATCTCTAGTTCATTCAGGTTAGATGGGTTCCGAGTATGGACAGCTTTCTTTAACCCACACCACAAATTTTCAATTATATTCAGGTCTGGGGACTGAGATCACCATTCCAGAACATTGTATTTATTCCTCTGCATGAATGCCTTAGTGGATTTTGAGCAGTATTTAGGGTCGTTCATTATCTTGTTGAAAGAACTATCCCCGACGCAGCTTCAGCTTTGTCACCGATTCCTGGACATTGGTCTCCAGAGTCTGCTGATACTGAGTGGAATCTATGCGTCCCTCAACTTTGACAAGATTCCCAGTCCCTGCACTGGCCACACAGCCCCACAGCATGATGGAACCACCACTATATTTTACTGTAGGTAACAGGTGTTTTTCTTGGAATGCTGTGTTCTTTTTCCTCCATGCATAATGCCCAAATAATTACATTTTAGTTTCATCAGTCCACAGCACCTTATTCCAAAATGAAACTGGCTTGTCCGAATGTGCTTTAGCATACCTCAAGCTGCTCTGTTTGTGCTGTGGGCAGAGAAAAGGCTTCCTCTGCATTACTCTCGCATACAGCATCTCCTTGTATAAAGTGCGCTGAATGGTTGAACAATGCACAGTGACTCCATCTGCAGCAAGATGATGTTGTAGGTCTTTGGTGCTGGTCTGTGAGTTGACTCTGACTGTTCCCACCATTCATGCTTCTATCTATCCGAAATTTTTCTTGGTCTGCCACTTCGAGCCTTAACTTGGACTGAGCCTGTGGTCTTCCATTTCCTCCTAACTGTGGAAACAGACAGCTGAAATCTCTGAGACAGCTTTCTGTATCCTTCCTCTAAACCATGATGGTGAACAATCTTTGCCTTCAGGTCATTTGAGAGTCATTTTGAGACCCTCATGTTGCTACTCTTCAGAGAAAATTAAAAAGGACGCTTACAATTGATCCCCTCAAATATTCTTTCTCATTATTGGATTCACCTGTGTATGTAGGTCAGAGGTCATTGAGCTTACCAAGCCAATTTGAGTTCCAATAATTAGTTCTAAAGGTTTTGAAATCTATAAATGACAACAGTGCCCAAAATTATGCACCTGCCTAATTTTGTTTAAACAATTATTGAGCACTTTCTGTAAATCCAATAAACTTCATATGTCTCCTATATGATATATTTAACTGCCATTTTTTTTATTGTAACAACCAACGATTTATACAGGAAAATCATGACGATTAACAAGGTTGCCCAAACTTTTGCATCCCACTGTATATGCCTGGCTGCTGTATTTTCCAACCTAAGTAGCACAGGTAGTCCCCAACTTGTGAACACCCAACTTATGAACGACCCACCAATACTAACAGACGAAAAACAGGAAATTTGATTCTGTACATTTTTTTTGTTCAAAAATACCTTGTAGTTTTTGAGAAAATCAATTTAAAAAAAAATTCCCAGAAAAAATGGTTTTTAAACCAGGTGACACAGTGAGAGGGCAGATGTGGCACAGAGGGGGACACTGAAGGCATAAGGGAAAAGAGGTGACATAGAGGGGGACACTGGAGGCACAGAAGAGGCTTAGGGGTCAGAGATGGCACAGTGTTTCGACATTAATAACGAACCTGCAATCCCCTCTCTCCTTCGTTAACCAGGGACAACCTATACTGGAATCCATGATCTGAATGCACAAGTGTAGCATAGACAACACTGAAGCAAAGATCAGCATGGGGGCAGGCAGATGGCATTTTTACAGAGAAACGGAGATGGCAGCCCTCAATATTATTCTTAGTCCTGGTGTCCTTGTAACATTTGATTTATTGAGTTTTGTCAACCATTTCTCAGCATACAGAAATTGACCTCCCTAAGAGTTGTAAGGGCGGCAAATGATAAGACTCCAGTATTATGTACAGTATGTCAAGCAATCCTTGCAGACACACACACACACACACATACACACATATACAGCTCATCCAAGTAGCAACACCTGTCTTATGAAGAAAAATGGGTAAAGAGGCGCCCAAGGTGAATAAAATACATTAAAAGCAACTAAAATATAAATAAATGAGGTGGCTTACCTCAATGATGACACACCCATATAGGAATGGATATTTATTAGTAAAAAATAAGCACAGGCAACGCGTTTCATGGGCACTCACCCACTTCCTCAGGCCAAATAAAGTGCCACTAAATGCCGGTAGCCAGATTCAAAGTGCCTTGAATCCGGCTACCGGCATTTAGTGGCACTTTATTTGGGCTGAGGAAGTGGGCGAGTTCCCACGAAATGCGTTGCCTGTGCTTTTTTTTAACTAATAAATATCCATTCCTATATGGGTGTGTCATTATTGAGGTAATCCACCTCATTTATTTATATTTTAGTTGCTTTTAATGTATTTTATTCACCTTGGGCGCCTCTTTACACCTTTTTATTGTGTATCACCCCATCCGTGGGGTGCTCCTACACCTGACCACTGGTGGTCTCTGACCCTACCTAGTTTGCCAGTGTGAGAGTTTTTTCAAAAGAGCGACCTTCGCCAGGTCTCCTGGTACCCCGAGTGGAGTCGGGTTTGTGCATCTCCACCTGCCTGCAGTGGTCGGTTGTCCTTCTGCAACCCGCCTTTGTGAGTATTATATTCACACTATTTAATGTATTCATAAATCTCTGTGACGTACTGCACCATCTGGGCTCCCGTTGTCTCTGTGTTTCTTTCCATAGGGTGCATATACTCACCCTCAACCTTCTTGACTTATGAAGAGGCAAGAAGACCAGGAGGCATACTACTGATGGAAAATACAGGAGCAATCAGCAACCCCACCCAAGAAAATTTTTTTATCTTGGCTGACAGCTATTCTCCAAAGCTCAGATAGCTGCACAAAAGACCTGTGCAAAAGTCAGAACATCACAGATTAAGTAGTTGTTTTGGGTAATATTTACTGTATCTAATGCTTGCATGAGGTTTAATACACTAGATAATTTATCTGATACGTTTGACCACTTTGGTTGAATCTTCCTTAAATCTATTCCCTGCTACATCAATGAGTGAGAAACCTTAAGGCCGCTTTCAGACTACCGATTGGCCCGGGGGTTTCACCACCAAAAACAGGCCTTTGGGGATTACCGCGGTAATATTCATTTGGCAGCCGGCCAAGCAGGAAGTGATGCTCACTTCCTGTGGCTGAGGCAATCATGTGCATGGAACTTGCGGCGGGTTTTTTTTCACACACACACACACGTCGCTGCAGAATCGAGCGGTAACGTACATTTGTTCTAGCATTGGGGATGTGGCGAAAATGTCACTTCCGTAGCATATCGCCGTACCACATTGGTATGAAAGTCCTCATAGACTTTCATTGCCCTGTAGTGAGGTACGGTAAAAATACCTCACCCTAAATCAATTGAAGTTTGTTGATATGAAGTAGAGGCTCTTATTTTGGAGAATCTGTGCCTTTAGGTGGTATGGAATAAAAATGATGGGGGCCCAAAACTTGATCTCTGAATAATTTCAAGAAGCATGGTGAAAGAATTGGCATGGGCTTGTGTATGCTCCTTAAGGCTCAGTTCACATTGGACTAAAATAGCGGACCGTAACGTAATGGACCCTAACGGAGGTGAACGGATCCTATGTTATTCAATGGGAGCTGTTCACATTGCTCCATTCGAACAGATCCATTTTCCACGTGCTGAATGGACCGCTTGCTTGGGTCTACAGTGATTTTTCAGGATCAGTGTGTCCATCGCATTTACCACGCTCTAACCAAACAAAGGGTCACCGATGCAAAATTGATGCCTTTAAACAACTGATCTGCTGCACAGATCAGTTTTTACAGGGAATAGTTTTTCAACTGTGCAAATGGGAAATAGGCCTAAGACATTCTTGAAAGTTAACAGGATTCTGGCAGCTTAGATGGTGGAGTGAGGTAGTTTTCACCAGAACATGCTGCATGCATACAGTATAGAGATATGATATGGAGGTGCCTAATTAACCAATTGCACAGATATTATTTGCACTTTTTATAAAGAGAGAAGGAACATACTGACTTTCTATCTGAATTATGTTATCGCTCACCTAGAGGCATCTGCCTGTAGTAAGACTGGTACGCTTGATCTGCAGGCATTATATATGACCTAAGGGTTTGTGGTTCATCCAGAGATTGTGTGTCCAGTATGTTTAAGTTTCTGGATGCATAGCCGAAGTCTTCGTTTGGAGGAAGGTTATATGGGTGCTGGGGAACGACATTGGGTGGAGGACTGGAGCCTCCTGCAGCTCCTCTGTAGAGAAACTGTGGGTTGTATCCAGAAGGAAGCTCTTCATTCATATTGGAATACATGGACTCGTCGTCCTCCTCTGGCATACTTCTGTTCATAACAGCCCTGGGTGGTAAAAATAAGAAAACAGTGACTGCAAGGCTTTTTGGCAAATGTATTATTTTGCATAATATGTAATAATATTCTAACATACTGGTAGACCCTCACAACTATTCTGATTAGTAATTGACCGGAAGGGAATGCAAATCTAATAGATACAACTG
This sequence comes from Hyperolius riggenbachi, assembly GCF_040937935.1. NCBI lineage: Eukaryota > Metazoa > Chordata > Amphibia > Anura > Hyperoliidae > Hyperolius > Hyperolius riggenbachi. Next base: position 277,314,386 of record NC_090649.1, read on the forward strand.
TACTATGGCTCATCCGACCTGTTGTTCCTGGCGAGTTCCAATCGGTTTCCTGTGCTACGTGACAGATATTTGATTTGATATCAGTATATCAATCAGTTACTCGACCATGTGCAAGACTGATTTACCGGTATATTTACCAGCATACCCGATCCCCTCATGACCAACAGTACATTGAATTAACGGTCGTTTTTGATCTGTTAGCTATGAATTCCTATCCAAACAATGGATAGTTCAATCACTCTGATTAGATTACTTGTAAAGTAATGGGTGGTCAGTCCAAGTCTTCTGTAGATTCCTGCTAGGTAGGGGTCGCACTAGCTCAAAATCACATAAAAAAAATACCAGCACTAATGCTTTTTTTTCTGCACGTTGTGTGCAATCCCCTACTGCTGCTCTCAGCTTGCTGTCACCCAACAATGCAGATTAGTCTGTGGAAGAACCACGATATACCGTAAGTGTGACCCATGCCTTAGAAGAATGATGTTTTGCATTTGCTTACCACCCACTTCATGTGTGCTTCTCATGTAGAGGACGCTTTGTTTCAGCTGCAATGATAATATGCTTATAAGGGGAAAAAATCACTAGGGGGCATAGTGGGGACAGAAGGAAGTAGTAGTCTTCATGTGTTTTGAGAGTAAATTTATCCTTTACATAATAAGACTTTTGCACTAGTTTTGCATGAATTTCCAGAGTCCAATGTCATACTGGTACTCGGGCAAAACTGTTGTTAAAGTAAGTGATTGATACCACTTCAAAAACTTGTGTAAAGCTGCCACACTGGGTGATTGAATTGTCAGCTTGTACTGTATGTGTTTTATTGCCCCATTCTCTTTCACAGCTGTCAGTCACATCTCTTCTGTGTAAAGCCCAGTCAGCAGCTATAGTGTGTGTGACGCAGCAAAGCAACATTCTTTTATGAAAGCAGGAGTAGCAGGACTGACTGTCTGACATAATTCAGTCCATCCTGCCCTAAGACATGCTCTGACTGCTATGTTAGCATTAAAATACATTTTGAGTCCCCCTTTTCTCTGTTAAAGCTGACACAATAAATTTTACCTCACTGAGAGGATTCTGTCACAGACTGCTCCAATTCTAAGAACACTACCTTACTCCTCTTGTTTTAAAACAGTTTTAGTAGGAAACTACGCCTCTTTGGAAGGGTGAGATTTCTAGAAACCTAAGATTTTCTCTCAGACACTACTGATAAATCTACCCCACAGAGTACAGAGAAGAGTTTCTACATACGGGCAGGGGGCAAATAGTGAGACAGCTAGGGACTGCAGTGGTAATAATACCTACTGGGGGTGGGGGAGAGGGGTAGGTATGACAGTGGAGACACTTAATACAGGGAGGGGGGAAGTTAGAGGCCCCAAAGACAGGGAGGGGTCCACAGTAGGAATGCTACAGTGGCAGAAAGGGGTCCACAGTGGTAATAAGTACAAGGAGGAGATCCAGGAGAGATAGTAACTACAGGGAAGGTTGTATAGGGGGATACAAACTACATTGAGGGGCTATAATGGGAAAATTAATGTAAGGGATGAAGCCACTATACAGGGGTGGGGTGCTGTGGGTCGCTTATTACATGGAGAAGGCCATAGTGGTAACACAATAGGGACAGGACATGGTAAAGGCAACAGTGACAATACTGTAGGGAGGTGTTGACATTAGGAATGCTACTGGGATAGAAAGGAGGGCACAGTGGTCATACTACCTACAAGGAGGGGATACTGGAGGGATGCTAGTTAAAGAGAACCCGAGGTGTGTTTAAAGAATGTTATCTGCATACAGAGGCTGGATCTGCCTATACAGCCCAGCCTCTGTTGCTATCCCAAACCCCACTAAGGTCCCCCTGCACTCTGCAATCCCTCATAAATCACAGCCGGGCTGTGAGGCTGTGTTTACATCTGTAGTGTCAGTCTCAGCTGCTCCCCCGCCTCCTGCATAGCTCCAGTCCCTGCCCCCGTCCCTTCCCTCCAATCAGTGGGGAGGGAAGGGACGCAGGCGGGGACTGGAGTTCTGTAGGAGGCGGGGAGAGCAGCAGACTGACACTATAGAGCTAAACACAGCCAGCTCTGACAAGCTGTTTGTCAGCAGCATGGCTGTGATTTATGAGGGATTGCAGAGTGCAGGGGGACCTTAGGGGGGTTTGAGATAGCAACAGAGGCTGGGCTGTATAGGCAGATCCAGCCTCTGTATGCAGATAATATTCTTCAAACCCACCTCGGGTTCTCTTTAAAGGAAGTGGGGTAGTGCAAGGATATTAAATACAGAGAGGAAGCCACAGTGAGGTTACTAATTTCAGGTAAAGGCCACAGTGGTGATACTAACTGCACTTTTTCTTATGTTCTGCCTTTCTGCAAACATCTACAAGTTGCATTGCAATATGCATCCTCCCAGTGTACCACACTCCATATTCATTTCACCTGCTCTGCTTTCCTCACCTTACTCAGCTTCTCATGAACTGTTAGCTCTCCTGAAGTCTCTCTCTCCCTCCAGCAGCTCAAAAACCTCACAAACATTTAAATCCCATTCACATTTGCTTACTCTCTCCCTCCTACTCTTACTTGCAGCTGGTGATATATCACCCAATCCTGGGCCACAGCCTGCTGCCCGACAAGCATCCCCTGCTGACCTGCTTCATACACTTCACAGCCCTCTGTCCACAAATAACCTCAACACCCATCCTCGCTCCAACCTTATTTCCATCCATCCCACCCACAAACACATACTCCCCCTACCCTGCGGTCTCTGGAATGCCAGATCCGTCCGCAATAAACTTACAGCAGTCCACGACCTCTTCCTCTCCAAATCCCTCACCATCCTCGCACTCACTGAGACATGGCTCACCCCCTCTGACTCTGCCGCAGAGGCTGCCCTCTCCTACGGGGGGCTTCACCTCAGTCACACCCCCAGACCAGACAACAGGACCGAGGGAGGGGTGGGTCTGCTCCTCTCCCCATCCTGCACCTTCCGTGTCCTCACCCCACCTACCTCTCTACAATTCACATCATTTGAGGCCCACACCATCCGCCTCTACCACCCCCTACCTGCCATTGTTGCGGTCTTATACCGCCCTCCAGGCTCCACCCCACAATTTCTCGATGACCTTGCCTCCTGGCTCCCTCACATCCTCTCCTCTTACCTCCACACCATCATCCTTGAGGATTTCAATATTCCCATCGATGAAGCCCAGAGCTCCGCTGTGACCCGGCTACTCACCATTGCCAACTCACTTGGACTAGTACAACACGCCAACACCCCCACTCACACTGCAGGTCACACTCTCAACCTTATATTCACTAAATCCACCACCATTGCAGACCTTGACATCGCACCCTTTCCACCCTCAGACCATCACCTTCTCACCTTCAACCTCCTAACGAAAGGCACCTCCAAATTACCCACCCATCCACCTGGTCGATGGCAGCAAGACCTACGCAAGCTCAACCCTAGTGTCCTTGCTGACCCCTCCATGCTCTCTCCTCCACTCTCCCCACCCTTACCTGTCCTAATCTTGCTGCAGCTCAGTATCGCCAAACTCTCCCATCAGCCCTAGAGAAAGCTGCTCCACCAATATTTCGCCGCAACCGACCCCCTAACCCCCAGCCCTGGCGCACTACCCATACTCGCAACCTCCAGAGGAAAACACGCGCCACTGAACGGAAATGGAGAAAAACTAGACTTAACCAGGATTTCCTACAGTACAAGACCAGCCTGCTGCAGTTCCACACTGCCCTTGCTCATGCGAAGCAGGAATACTTTACCAAGCTCATCGGAGCACAAGCTTCCAACCCCCGGTGTCTTTTTGCCACTTTCAACTCCCTGCTTAAACCGCCCCCCACCCTCCGTTTCCTCCCTCTCTGCCACAGATTTAGCCACCCACTTCACCAACAAAATTGTCTCCATCCACCAGGAAATATCCAATCTCCAATCTTCACCTCCCACCCCCTCCCAACCAGCTCCTCCTCCACCCTATCTTCCCCTCACATCCTTCACTCCTACTACCACTGAGGAAGTCAACCACCTACTGCAGACTTCCCATACCACTACTTCCCCCCTTGACCCCATCCCTTCTGATTTACTCCAGCCTCACTTCACGGAATTGGGCCCCAGTCCTCACTACCCTGTTCAACCTCTCCCTATCCACAGGTACCTTCCCCTCAGACTTCAAGCAGGCCACTGTACTACCCCTGCTCAAGAAACCCTCCCTCGACCCCTCGCTACCCTCCAACTACCGACCTATCTCCCTCCTCTCCTTTGCCTCAAAACTCCTTGAGCGTCTGGTTCACAAACGCCTGACCCAGTACCTCAATGCCAACTCACTGCTAGACCCACTCCAATCTAGATTTTGGCCTGCCCACTCAACCGAAACTGCTCTCACCAAAGTGGTCAATGACCTTGCCTTAGCTAAAGCTGAAGGTGAATGCTCCATTCTCCTCCTCCTTGACCTGTCAGCAGCTTTTGACACAGTAGATCATCCCCTACTCCTCCAGTCCCTCCAGTCCTTGGGCATTCACGATCTCGCCCTGTCCTGGCTTTCATCCTACCTCTCCAACCGCTCCTTCACGACCGCCTTCAATGAGTCCTCGTCCACCCCCAACCACCTCTCGGTGGGAGTCCCCCAAGGTTCGGTCCTTGACCCCCTACTGTTCACCCTATACACATCCTCCATTGGCAAGGTTATCTCCTCCATGGGTTTTAACTATCATCTGTATGCAGATGACACCCAGGTCTACCTCCACACCCCTGACATATCCACCACTACCATGGACAAGGTCTCCTCCTGCCTATCAGCCATCTCCTCCTGGATGTCCGCTAGGTTCCTGAAACTAAATCTAGACAAAACGGAATTTATGATCTTCGGTCATGCACGAACCTCCCAGATGTGCATGTCACTGTTAACCACACTACCATTCGCCCTACCTCTCAAGCTCGCTGTCTGGGTGTCACCCTGGACTCTGCACTCTCCTTCACTTCCCACATCCAAAACCTCACAAAGTCCTGCAACTTCCACCTTCGTAACATCTGTAAGATTCGCCCTTTTCTGACCTCTGCCACCACCAAACTCCTCATCCATGCCCTCATAATTTCCCGCCTTGACTACTGCAATGCCCTGCTGTCTGGTCTCCCTATGACCTGAACAGCCCCACTGCAGTCCATCATGAATGCGGCAGCCAGAATTATCCACTGCTCCCATCGCTCCGCCACGGCAGATCCCCTCCTAGAATCCCTCCACTGGCTTCCTATCCAGTCCAGAATCAGATTTAAGATACTGTGTCTGACCTACAAATCTGTCCACAAAACCTGTCCAACCTACATTTCCGATCTTATTTAGAGGTACACACCTAGCCGCTCACGCCACTCTTCCAATGAACTTCGCCTAACCGCCCCCCGCATCACCCAGTCCCATGCACGCCTCCAGGACTTCTCAAGAGCTGCTCCAACACTATGGAACTCCCTACCTCCACCCATTAGGGCAGCCCCCTTCTTCAACATCTTCAAGTAAGCCCTCAAAACTCACCTTTTCACTCTGGCCTACTACCCCTCACAAGTGCTCTAAACCTACAGCTGAATTCTGGTCCCCTACCATTCGTGTCCATACCTCTCCCTCTAGATTGTAAGCCTTTGGGCAGGGTCCTACTCCTTTTGTGTCCTACCTGATCTTGCACCTCTATTACTGTGAACCCATGCTATGCATCTGAGTGAACCTAACTTGCCTAATCTCCATGCTCCATCCAGTGACTGACTAAGCATTACCTGGTACTCATACTATGGTGTGTGATCTGGTTTTCTTGTATTCCTGTATCGTCATACTGCTGTATGTCACCCCTAAATATTGTCTGTAACCTAAATTAATGTTCAGCGCTGCGTAATATGTTGGCGCTTTATAAATTCAATAAATAATAATAATAATTAGGGGAGACACTAACTACAGGGGAAGGACAAAGGGGGACACTTAAGGGTTGGGCTACAGGGGTTGTAGTAGTAGTAGTAAACATGTGGAGAAAACAGGGGAGGATACTAACTATAGAGGAGAGGGCACAGAGTTTTGAGCACAGAGTTTTGAGCCCAATTAGGTTTTAATCTGGCTCTGGTTAATTTTAAAAGCCTTTATTTGGCGTTGACAACAAAGCTACTGGCTGGGTTGACCCCAACTACATGTGGTAAGTAATGAAGAAAAACTTTGTTATTTCTTTAAATGATCACTCTGCAGAGCAGGCAGCACTGTCTATCTATCGGAACCAATGTAAATAGAGCCATTTTAACTCAGCTTGCAGTGGTCTTGCTTCAATTCACTGCTAGAAGAATGCCTGTTACCACCAGGTAAGGGTGGGACAAATATTCTAGATACAAGCCAATGGAGTCTGTCTTATGTAGAATAACAAAAGACCACGCTTCTTGGGGTTGATTAAAAAAAAACGTTATGAATAGATCCTTAAAATAACAATTTAACATTTTAAAAAGGAAAATCAATTTCTCAAAACCAATTGCGCACAATTAACTACAATATTACTTCTTTTTATTACTTTTTTGCTTACTGAGTGCTTAAAAGATTTTAAATTGACTTGAATTGATTTGTTGAAAAACAAAACAAGTGAGTTAATTCATGAGAAACATATTGTGAATTACCTAGCTTGTCTTATAATACCTCGTACACACAACAGCGAGAGTGTCATTTATATGTGTCAAATACCTCCCACCCCTCCCTGTATGAAAACATAAGTGTAATGTCTCTTTTCTCAAGTAACCACAGTTCACAGAAGCTACAGGAAACTTAAAATGAGGCCAATATCTCTGTCTCTAAACACACCTCCTCATAAGAGGCAAATAGATTTATTGACATGTGAGGTTCACTCCTCACCTAACATGTTACCTCTTAAGGGGAATAATGTTTTTACATCTGAAGTAAACATTTTATCTGTGTTTCCACTAGTACATTTTATTAAAGAGGAACTGAAGTAAGAGGGATACGGAGGCTGCCATATTTATTTCCTTTTAACCAGTTCACCCCCAAGGGTTTTTATCCTAACGGACCAGAGCAATTTTCAGTTGTCAGTGCTCCTCCCTTTTATTCCCTAATAACTTTATTACTACTTATCACAAGAAAATGATCTATACCTCGTTTTTTTCACCACCAATTAGGCTTTCTGTGGATAGTACATTTTGCTAAGAATTTTTTTTATTCTACATGCGTTTTAATGAGAAAAACAGAAAAAAAAGAAAAAAATCATTATTTCTCAGTTTTCAACCATTATAGTTTTAAAATTAAACATTCTCCTGTGGATAAAACAAACACGTTTTATTTGCCAAGTTGTCCCGATTATTAAACAGTTTAAATGATGTCCCTATCACAATGTATGGCGACAGTATATTATTTTAAAAATATAAGTGTTATTTTTCTGTTGTGTTGTTTTTTATTCTGGCCATAATTACAAGCCCCTATGTAATAAATTAAAATTAATTTCCCCCCATAAAATATAAATTAACAAAGCTGAGTCCCTAAGGCAACTATTTATTTATTTTTTTTAGCTGATTTTTTTTTTTTTTTACAAGTGTTTTTTTTTTTGGGAGGGGGGGTGGGGGGGAGGGTTGGAAGTGTAATTTTATTAAGATCTGTATGTACTTGAAAATTAATATATTTTGTAGGTGTAATATACTTTTTGGCCACAAGATGGCGCTAGTGAACACTCATAGGAAATGTTCACTTTTTTTTTTTCCTTCACTTTATTTAATTGTTACATTTCCTGTTATTGTGAATGGACGTAGCCGCTGTTCGCGGTCACGTCCATTCACTCCAGGCACTGCGATTGGGTAGAGGACCGTCCGGTCCTCTTCCCCAATAACCCAGCACGGAAGCCCGACGTAAACAGCGGCGGTAGCGGCGCACACACGGCGGTAGCATCGGCGGGAACGCGGGACATATTAAAACGTCATGTTGCTGTTAATAGCGGTAAGCATGACGTTTTAATACGTTAGGATGTCAGTAAATGGTTAATCATTACCAGTTGCCTGGCAGCCCTGCTGGTCTATTTCTCTGCAGTAGTATCCGAATAACACCAAAAACAACCATGCAGCTAGTCTTGTCAGATCTGACTTTAAAGTCTGAAGCCCCTGATCTGCTGCATGCTTGTTCAGGGGCTATGGCTAATAGTATTAGAGGCAGAGGACCAGCAGAGCTGCCAGGCAATTGGTATTGATTAAAAGGAAATAAATATGGCAGCCTCCGTATACCTCCTACTTCAGTTTCCCTTTAATCATTTTTCCACATGCAAAAACTATGGCCCATATTCAATACACCAGTTTCCTCCTAGGTAATATTTTACTTACTTTAACTTCTCAAAAAAAATGCCATTTAGTCTACCAGCAAGCAAAAATAATACTCTTTTTTTTTTCAGCATTTTTTCATCTAAAGAATACCGAAAAGTTATTTTAAACTGGAGATAAATTATTTACTCCTAGGAGAAAATGTAGGGGAAAGAGGGAATTGAATAAGCCAATATATCTTAGAACACAATAGAACATGTGAGGCAAACTCCTCTCTTTCTAAATATGTTACCACATAAGGGATATAATTAATTAAAATATATTAATATTGCTGTATGCAGGCAGAGCATGGCAATTTTACCAGTACTTACACCACTTACGGTATGTAGTGCAACATGTGTGAGGTAACTGACAAAAGTATCAGTAGAATTCCTGTGCTCTGCTTGAGCATGGCAATTCTGTGAATCAACCTCAAGAAGTGATAACTATTAATGACATGTCAGACAAATATCTCCCCCTCTAACACATTAGCCCATATGCAATAAACTTTTTCTCCTAGGAGATCATTTTTCATCTTGTCATAAAAACTCTTTTAAACCACCAGCAAGGAAGAATATACTACTCAAAATAATTTTGATAGTACTTTTTCACCAACTTTTAGGTACTTTTTACATTGTAAAATGCTTCAAAGTTATTTTAAAGAGAATGTGAAAATTTTCTCCTAAGAGATAACTCGGGAGAACGAGTTAATTGCAAATGAGCCATTACCTCATAAGAGCATCAAAATATGTCAAAACTGTCTGATAACCATGCTCAAATGCATATGTTATTTCCATGGTGTAGTTTGGCCACATTTGCTTAGGGTTGATTCACAAGATTTGTCTAATGTAACAATTTTTTCACCATATAAATTAAAATGTATCTTTCTTTGGCCCTACTCAAATAACTTTTTCTCCTGAGTTTTCTCTCAAGAGATACATTTTCATTGATTCTAAAAAAATAAGATTTTAGCACTTGAAAAAGTACTAAAAAGTAGGTAAAATAAAACTTTTTTTTATACTTTTTTTTGCATGCTGGGAGGTTCAAAGGTATTTTATTGGTGGGATTTGAATATTTCTCCTTGGAGAAAAGTCAGGAGAAATGTTAATAGGATATGGGCCTTTAACTGTCTTAACTCACGATTTATCTCTCCTTGGGGTTGATTTCCTGACAGCTGGTAATATTGCCGTGCACAGACAATGCATGGCAATACTACTGGTACTTATGCCTGCAGAGTACCGAACGTTGCACAATTAGCGGAACCAGCGGTACATGAGTAACGCAAGCCTTGCTACAGTAACATACATTACTCTACTTGTGCGACAGTTGTTACTATAGCCGAGTGTTACCATAGCAACAATTGCAGTGTCAATGTACCAGCTATTAGTGGATTAACCCTTTTATCTCTGTTCTTCTACAATCTCCCCCAGTAATAGGCTCCAGTTATGCCGGTTGCTCTGCACTGCACATGTGTGGCCCGGCATGTGCCCTCATCATGCTCCAGTTGCCAGGATCGTTCTGCGCCTGCATAGGTAGTACTGCGCATGCGCAGTACAGCTCAATTGATGTGACTGAAGCCTATTGCCGGGGAAAATTGTAGAATCTATGTAGATAAACAATGTAAATGATTAGAGCCGCCGGGGAGGACAGTGAGGGAACCCCCGGAGTACATGGGGCTGGAGGAAGCCCCAGGTAAGTATAAATGCTGTTATGTACGTTGTCTCAGGTTTGCTTTAAATGTACAGTCTAGCCAAAGCTATGTAGTAGTAGAAGGTTACCCTGAGTAAATGTACTTTAGGTACTCACTTGTATTACATAGAAGCAGTAAGATTGTACAATCACGATTGTATAATTATTGGGCACCTTTAGCTTTTGAAATACCTTTCTTAGCAGTATATTCACAAAAGGTTGGTAAACGTTACAGGCAGAGACAAAACGTGTACATTTTACCAGGTGTACTCGTTCTATATAAACATGGATTGCGTACATTGCTTGTATAGTGGCCATTTGCGCATCATGTGTTATACAAGCAAACTACATGTTTTGTGTATAACAAGCATTATGCAAATTATGAATTCATTCTCATTATTGTTAAAGAGACTCTGTAACATCAAAAACCTCCCCTGGGGGGTACTCACCTCGGGTGGGGGAAGCCTCCAGATCCTAATGAGGCTTCCCACGCCGTCCTCTGTCCCACAGGGGTCTCGCTGCAGCCCTCCGAACAGCCGGCGACAGACCCGACTGTAGCTTTAATATTTACCTTTGCTGGCTCCAGCGGGGGCGCTGTGGCTGCTTTCGGCACGGAAATAGACGGAAATACCCGATCTCCGTCGGGTCCGCTCTACTGCGCAGGCGCCGGAAACTTGCGCCTGCGCAGTAGAGCAGACCCGACGGCGATTGGGTATTTCCGCTTACTTCGGAGCCGACAGCCGTCAGAGCGCCTGCGCAGGAGCCGGGAAGGTAAATATTGACGTCACCGCTGCACGGAGGGCTGCAGCGAGACCCCTGAGGGATGGAGGATGGCGTGGGAAGCCTCATTAGGATCTGGAGGCTTCCCCCACCCGAGGTGAGTACCCCCCAGGGGACGTTTTGTCGTTACAGTTCCTCTTTAAGGTGAATAATAATGTTAAATAAAGTAAGATTTAGGCCTTGTTCACACTGGTCAGTTGCTTTGTGGAATAATTCTGCATGCCCTGAACTATTTACACCGGCATTCCACAAAATAGTCAACGGCTCCTTACAAGAAGGGTGGTTTCCCTCTAGGCAGTGGCTGGATGGTGTACTGGTTAAGGGCTCTGCCTCTGACATGGGAGACCTGGGTTCGAATCTCGGCTCTGCCGGTTCAGTAAGCCAGTAATTCAGTAAGGAGTTCATTGGGCAAGACTCCCTAACACTGCTACTGCCTACTGAGTGCGCTCTAGTGGCTGCCTCGCAAGCGCTTTGAGTCCGACAGGAGAAAGGCGCTATACAAATACTGCCATTATTATTATTATTATTATTATTCTGAAAGAAGCAATCGTCAGGCCTCTACTCAAGAAACCATCCTTAGACCCAGATGCTCTAAACAGCTACAGACCTGTCTCAAACCTCCCCTTTCTGGGAAAAGTTATCGAAAAGGCTGTCCACCTCCAACTTGAAGCCAGGCTCTCCAGAAACAACATCCTTGACCCTCTTCAATCTGGCTTCAGGAAATATCACAGCTGTGAAACAGCCCTCACCCAGATTTGCAATGATCTGCTCATTGCAAGAGACAAGGGTCAATGTTCCATCCTGATTTTGCTCGACCTCTCAGCGGCTTTTGACACAGTCGATCATGAAATCTTGCTCAACAGGCTACAAGAGTACTGTGGCATAGATGGCATTGTTCTCCGGTGGTTCAACTCCTTCCTGGCTGGCAGAACACAAAGGGTAGCCTTAGGGCCCTTCCTCTCCAACCCTGTACCACTAAAATACGGTGTACCTCAGGGCGCAATATTATCCCCTTTACTGTTCACCATATACTGTACATGCTGCCATTTGGAGAAATCATACAAAAACATGGCCTGACATATCATTGCTATGCTGATGACACCCAGCTATATTTGTCATTCAAACCTGACGTCACAGACCCTACTCCACAAATAAACGCATGCTTAGCTGAGCTTCAGGAGTGGATGAGTAATAATTGGCTAAAATGCTGACAAAACTGAGGTTCTTGTTATCGAGGGCCAGGGCTCAACAGCAAAGCATCCCCAGTCTCAACCAACACCGCTAAGGATAGGGAGCTCAGACCTGAACAACTCAGACTGTGTGCGCAGCCTGGGAGTACTGATTGATGGGAAATTAAGCTTCAGGAATCAAATCTCAGCTGTTGTGAAACATTCCTTCTTTCACCTAAGGAATATTGCAAGGATTAAACACCTAATTCCTTCAGAGGATCTTCCAACCCTAGTTCATGCCTTCGTCACATCAAGGTTAGACTACTGCAACGTCCTCTACACAGGCCTGCATAAGAAAGACTTACGCCGCCTGCAATTAGTACAGAATGCCGCCGCAAGGCTGTTAACGAGCCAACCCCGCCATTGCCACATAACACCAACCCTGAGCTCACTCCACTGGCTACCGATAAAATGGAGAATTCTGTTTAAGATTGGCTTACTGACATTCAAATCCTTGCACAATCTGGGCCCTGGATACCTGAAGGACTTGTTGCAACTACATCACCCCCCCCCCCCCAATCTTAGATCAAAAGGACGTAACACCTTAGTCACCCCCAGAGTCCACCTCAAAACCTTTGGAGACAGAGCCTTTTGTCATGCTGCCCCCACACTTTGGAACTCCCTGCCACACCCAATCAGGACAGCCCCATCCCTGGAAGCATTTAAGTGTAAACTGAAAACCTACCTCTTCAGTCTGGCATTCATGAACATCTGACTATCTCCTCTGTAACCCAACCCAGCTTGCAACCCTGTATTAATCTGAGACACAGCTATGCGCTTTGAGTCCCATGGGAAAAAAGCGCTTTACAAATGTTATTGTATTATGTCAACTCACTGCCTATACAATTCTATGGGCCTGTTCACAGTAACGGATCGTGTTATTATAACTCGCTGCATGCAGGTTTTGTATTAAAGTCTATGTCCAGTCTTCATTGGCGGTCACAGTCATTTTAACGCGTGCGTTATACAACTGACCACTGTAAACCTAGCCTAAATCTTTGTGAATGAACCCCATTAGGCTTCATTTACACATCCCAGACACTGCATACAGCATTCATTTGGGTGCCCTTAAAGTGAATGGGAACCGCATTTTAAAAAATGAGACAGATACTTACCCAAGGAGAGGGAAGGTTCTGGGTCCCATAGAGCCTTCCAGCTCCTCTCCTGGTCCCCTCGTTCCGGTGCTGGCTCGCCCGGTAGCAGTATTTGACTAATTTAGTAAAATACTGCTTTATCCAGCCGAAGGAGGCTTCAGAAGTCTTTAGGGAGCCCGAGTGCTCCTGAAGAAGGGCGGCCCTGTACTGCACCTGCGCAAGCACGCTCTCTTGCACGCTCACGTGTGTGCAGTATGGAGCCGCACGTCTTCAGGAGGACACGGCTCCCGAAGACTTCCAAATACCCTTTCGGCGGGGGATTGAAACGGGGGGGAGCCAGCACAGGATAGAGGGCACCGAGAGAGGAGACGGAAGGCTCTATACAACCCAGAGCCTTCCCTCTCCTTAGGTAAGTATTTGCTTCATTTTTTTTTAAATGCGGTTCCCATTCACTTTAAATGTGATGCCTTTTGCATATTGTTATGAATTGATAAATTCACATGCAGTTGTGGGGCATTCAAACACTACATTTAAAGGACAACCGAGGTGAGAGGGATGTAGTGGCTGCCAAATTGATTTCCTTTTAAAGAATATCAGTTAACTGTCATCCTGTTAATCTTTCATGCATCAGTAGTGTCAATCATACACCTGAAAGAAGCATGCAGCAATTCCAGTCAAACTTCAGTCAAATATTTGATTTGCCTGCTTGTTTAAAGTCTATTGCTAAACATACTGCAGGCGGAGGATGTGCAGGACAGCCAGACAGTTGAAAATAATATGGCAATCTCCATATCCCTCTCACTTCATGTATTCTTTAAATAGGGAGAATCCGTCTATATAAACTGGGCCTAATGTAACTGCAGAGACATATAAATGAATCCCAGGAATGCAGATTGCAACACAGTTGATCACATGGTTATAGCCTTGCATAGAAACTTCTGAAAAAAAGAGGATTAATCCACATTTTATTCTCATACATATGGCAGAATAAAGGGAGATTGTTCCCCATGTTACTTTCAGTTTGAGACTAGACTTCATAGCTTTTCCCTTTTTACACTAAAATGGTCAAACATTGAAAGCACATAAAAAAAAAAGAATTCAAGTAAATAGTCTCCATGTTTCAGAACTAACCTGGAAACGAGTGGTCTTCAGATGTAGGAAGGTTTGTGGCACCCCGTGCTGTAGCTGCGTATATCAGGTCTCAGATGTAACTCTACAACCAGGAAGAGGAACTGCTTTTCAACCTTATGCAAATCCTAAGTAAAGTCTCCCCTCCCTGTGAGTTTACAAAAAGCTAGAATTACAGGTTAGTCAGCAGGACAAGTGAGCAGCAGAGCACACAGTGGGTGTGTTTACCCCACTTACTAACATTGTAGAACTTGCTTGTAGAGACACTGTAATGACTCTAACTATTATTATGTGAATTATGTGTTTAGCTCTGACACATTTTCCACAGCATTCTTATTGCATAGATCTATTCATGTTCTTTTTTTTTCCTCAATGGGTTAAAACTATCATGAAAAACTGTTACATTTGCAATACAGATGTACATATTTATATAAGATGCATGAGGGGCAAACCCAGGATTTTGAAGGGGGTGATTCCTGAAAGGTCTCCCTCAGCCACACACAATACAGTATAATAATATGGTAGGACATCATGCTGGGTACACAAAATGCAATTTCCCGATCCTAACAGGATCTGACAATTACTTCCTAAATGTCCAATCTGCTCCTGATCGACAATGAGAGCAATCAGGAGCAGTTTGGATACAGATAATAGTGAGGACAGCTGACATTGCTAATGAAGGTGAAAGTGAAGCATTCCCACAGCAGGAGCACAGGGCTGTGCTCATACCTGGCTCTATTAAGTTCCCCAGAGCTGCTCCATGCTCTGTAAACACGCTGCTGCTCCATGCTCTGTACCCACGCTGCTGCTCCATGCTCTGTACACATGCTGCTGCTCCATGCTCTGTACACACACTGTTGCTCCATGCTTTGTACACGCGCTGCTGCTCTATGCTCTGTACACACACTGCTGTTTCATGCTCTGTACACACACTGCTGCTCCATGCTCTGTACACACGATGCTGCTCCATGCTCTGTACACACGCTGCTGCTCCATGCTCTGTACACACTCTGCTGCTCTATACTCTGTACAAACGCTGCTGCTCCATGCTCTGTACACATGCTGCTGCTCCTTGCTCTGTACACACGCTGCCGCTCCATGCTCTGTACACACGCTGCTGCTCCATACTCTGCACTCACTGCTGCTCCATGCTCTGTACACACACTGCTGCTACATGCTCTGTACACACCCTGCTGATACATGCTCTGTACACATCCTGCTGCTCCATGCTCTGTACACGCGCTGCTGCTCCATGCTCTGTACACACTGTGCTGCTCCATGCTCTGTACACACACTGCTGCTTCATGCTCTTTACACATGCCTCTGCTCCATCCAAAGTCAACTGTAGCAGGGAAAGAAAGGGGGCAGTGCTGTGAGCTGCAGTGGGCCGCCACGCGTACCTTTGCACACATTCCTGCTGGTGCAGGAATCTATTTCGGACATTAACACGTACATTTTTTAGCGTATATATATATATATATATATATATATATATATATATATATATATATTTGTATATATATATATATATATATATATATATATATATATATATATATATATATATATATATATATATATATATGTATATATATATGTTTGGGTACTATGGGGGAGTGTGGGAGGGAAATGGTTAATTTTAGATGTAAGTGTAGGTACTTTTATTAAATAAAATGTGTAGTGATGTAGTTTTACTATTCGGCCACGAGATGTCCTCAGTCATTATTTCCGATTCGCGTACGTAAGGTCGTTAATCGGAAATAATGCGTAATCTATCTAATAGATGCCAGCGTTCATTGCCTTTGGTGTAACTGTCCTCGGATCCTTGAAAGACTTTAAAGAGGAACTCCAGTGAAAATAATGTAATAAAAAAAAGTGCTTCATTTTTACAATAATTATGTATACATGATTTAGTCAGTGTTTGCTCATTGTAAAATCTTTCCTCTCCCAGATTCACATTCTGACTTGTATTACATGGTGACATTGTTACTGTGGGCAGATTATGGAGCTGTTTCTAGCTGGTCTGGCTTTAACAGACAGCTATTTCCTGTCTGAACATTGTTACATTGTGACAGTTTGCCCAGAGTACCGTACGGTACCAGAGCCTCTTGTGGGAGGGGTTTCAGCACAAAATCAGTCATACAGCGCCCCCTGATGGTCTGTTTGTGAAAATCATTATTTTTCTCATGTAAAAGTGGGTATCAGCTACTGATTGGGATAAAGTTCAATTCTTGGTCGGAGTTTCTCTTTAAGAACATTCCGCTGGTACAAAAATAACTTTCTTTATTGGTAACATCATCAGGGTAGGGAATCAGGAATAAAGATGATCACAGTTTTAGTATTATTGGTGGCTGAATATGGCGATTTGAGTGGTAGAAAGCGTAGAAAGCGATTTCAAGCATAGAAAGCGGTAGAACTAGGGGCAAACATACAAAAACAGTATTTAGTATAGATTCTAACATATAACCACTAACATTGTCATTAGCAGCATGATCAGTATACATAAACCAAGATAGCTCACCTATTTTGGCCTCATAGGATCTTAAGGGCAGTTTCTCTGCTCTGTCTCTCTCATAAGCTCTGAAGATTCTGTCTGTAAGATGGCTGCTGACATGTCTGGATAAAAGATTCTAGAAGATCTCAGAGTGAGGCTGGGTTCTGATTGGACTAGAGTGTCAGGTGACTGGAGTACTCAGATTAACCCTGTAATGTCATGTGCTTAGCTAGCTATATTATAGCTGATGCTGCAGGCTGTTACTCTACACACAAATGAACTTTAACAGCAGGCTAACTTTTCTGCTTATCATACAACAGACCTATATAGGTATATATGTATATTGTTCTGTACAGAAAACTAGCACTAAATTGCTATAAACCTCTCTTATTAGCAGTGACTATGTATTATGCTGTTCAGATGTTTGATTGGCTTGGGCGGGCAGCTACATTGGGGACTTAGATTAATCAATGCATTCCCATTCATTCATGTTCCCGCTAACCAGTGGTAACGGAAGCGGCCATCCGCTCTCATTGACTAATTTTCGCGGCCCTGGGACTTCAAATGAAGTTTCCCAGGACGTGATTATACTGCACCTGGTGCAGTAAGTAGTTAATGTAAACTTAAAATGTATTAGGTAGAATGACTTTTATACAACCCACCACACACCATTCAATTTCTAACAAAATTGATCTGGTTTTTCCAACCACTCTGGGTAAAATCAAACAGAAAAAATGTAAGATGTGTAGCCACCATAAGGGTTAGTTATTATTTAAGAGGGTTAGAGGATAGAGTAGGGTATTGGCAAATTATGTATATCAGTTGGAATTAAGCATCAGGAAGGGGTTCATATTACGGGGGAATTTAGGGTTAGGCATCAGGAATCAGAAGGGAGGTTAGGGTCAGGCATCAAGTACAGGTTAACAAAAAGGGCAGGGATAAGCAGTGATTTTTAAGGCACCTTTCACACATAACAATTTTTGTGCAATGTGCATTTTTATGAATTCATGTTGGCTGTACATCTAATGCAAGTCAATGGCATTTTTCAAATGTAAATTTTTTGCAGAAAAAACTTTGACCGCGTACCAATGTAAGTCAACGGAATTGCAGAAAATGTGCATTTGGTATGCGAAAACTTGTATGCAATCTCATGTACAAAATCAAAAATGCAAAAAAATGCATACATAAGTGCACAAAAAATTAAATTGGGCCAGAAAAAAAATTGTCTTAGTTGCACTGCAATGTCATCACAAGGCAGCTTGCTCAGTGTGAAAGGGCCCTAAGGGGCTGTTGCACTAACTGACGATAATATTGCTGTGCACAGGCAGTGCATGGCAATATTACTATAACTACCGCCAGCTCGAACATCACTATGGTAACTCGCGTTACGCTACTTGTGTTAACTTAGTAACACTCGTGTTAATCATGTACCACGGGTCACGCTATTAGCATAAGGCATGATAAATTAAAATTTCAGTAACTACTCTTTGTTACATAAACGAATTACAGACTACCCAGCGAGCTCATGGTGAACCAGAACTCATTGGAGTGTGTAAGGGGCTACAAAGGACCAAAAAGCCCTTTTACTAAAATGCTATGCAAAACAAAAGTTTGCCTTCTTAAAAAAGAAGGAATTTGCGATAATTCAGGTTGGAGTGAGCATATGATGTCTCCCACGATGCATCACTTCTGAATATGCAAATTATCCCTTGTTGCCCCTGTAAGCTAGCCACACCTCCAGAACCACTGGAATGCAATGATGAATCAGCGTGTTAATTGTACAGAGCTACTCAAATGTTACATAAAATAACATTGAAAGCATTCCCAAATATTCCATGTGTTTAAAATTGTTTATTTTGACTGCAGAGAGCAGTAGAAACTAGCTTATCTCTGGTTATCTGCAAAGGCAAAAATCTTCCTTTACCTGTTTCTTCACTCTGCCCCCTCTCTTTTTCTGCTGAAGTGACTCAGCTGTTGCCAGGCTGATGTGTCTATTCAGCAGAGGGAGGTGGGCAGAGTAAAGACACAGGCAGAGAGAATTCTTGTCTTTGCTGATGAACAGAAATAAGCAAGCTTCCACTGATCTCTGCAGTGAAAATAAGCACTTTTACTCACTGGGAATGTTTGGGAATGCTTTCAAATGTTCTTTTATGTAACAAAGTGTAGTTACTGAAATTTTCATTTTGGGAGTATATTTCCATGTTAAGAAGAAACAAGTTTGTATCATCAGCATGTCGAAGGTAAAATATCATGTGACTAAAATGTCTGTTACTATCATGCCTGCAATAACATCGCCCAAATGCCCCACAAATACTGTAGGTAACCTAATAATCCATCACCTGGAAACTGTGCTCTGTACTGGCTGTCCGAATAAATAGGATGATTATATTATATCCTTGGAGAAATAGAGCAATGAGATATGTTGGTTCCAATCAAAACAAGCCATCCATCACTGAATATCTGAGATCACAGCAGCTAAGCATAAACATCAAAAAGAAAAAAGTCTGGTCTGGCACTGTAGCTTTAATAAATATCAGCAGGTGTACAGTGGTGGGAACAATAGTGTAGCAAAAAGTGGTACACAAATGTAAGCAGGTACTTATCGTGCTGCTGCTGGGGTGAGGGAGAGGTCTGTGGGCGCCAGTGGGTGCACGGCCTTACGACCGTTTCGCTGTGGGGTGAGCCTTGCTTCTTCGGAGGCCTGCGTGCATGATGCGTGGATCGGGGGAAGCTAATAATATAGCCTACTTCCGTATACAGGTCCCGCCTACCAATCCCACAATCCCTGGTGGCTAAACCAATAGGAGCGCATAACTGCCCGGAAAATAGCGCGGTGGCGTCATACGCCAACCGCGCTGCAGAGCTATTTGCAGGACGGATGCTGAGCATGTTACTATAGGAACCGCTCCGCCCCCAAGGCTGCATCATCGGCCACTGAACCAACTCCCAGCCAGTGTGCAGCCAGGGGGCGTGCCGGCCTGTGACTCTGCTGATTACGTATGGGGTTGCTAGGGAAACTGCCTGCAACAAGCTTATTAGCTAAAGAGGATACGTAAACTTAAGAACAAATGTATATAGAGGGCCAGAAGTGGAAGCTCTCAGTGCGTTTAAGAAAGCACATATGGGGAAGGCACCGGGGAGGGGGGTCAAGAGGGAGAGGAAGGAAGAAAAGGTGAGTAAAGGTGAAGGTGAACAGAATAAAGAAAAGAGAAGAAAAAGGTGGTAGAACGTGGCACATAGAACCAGGACAAAGGTCCTGCGAGAGAGAAGGAGGGGAGGCCACATGCCAAGTGTGCAGGACAGGAACCACATTCTAATCTTGGAAGAAACTTTAAAAGCATCTCGACTGCATACCATTAAAACCAATTGGTATAAAGGTACAAAAATACAAACTTTAATAGCCATTAAAAAAATTAATTCAAATCTGCAGTCGTGATGGATAAAGTAAGGGACAAAGTCGAGAATAAAGTACAGGACCCCAAGAAAAGAGAGAGACCTAAGGATCCAAGAAGCAGTCTAGATCAACATAATAATTTAGGCCCAAGGGGCCCATAGCATCCGTCTTAAAAATCCACTTCGCTTCCAATCTCAAAAGTAACTTCTTCCTATTGCCACCTCTGCGAGGAAGATTGCAAAGGTCCACACAAGCAAAAGAAAGTAGACTAGGGTCAGAATCATGTACAGTGGCCATATGGTCCACAATCCTGGGACAGCCTTTCCCTTTAGGGAGCAAGCGAACATGCTCCAAGATCCTGTCCTTAACCATCCTAGTCGTCTTGCCAATGTAAAAACGCTGGCAAGGACACCACAATGCATAGACGACAAAAGTCGTCCTGCAGGTGGCGAAAAATGGAACTTTGAATTGGACAGGACCGAGCCGATAAGACTCGCCTGTTTTCATGTGGCGGCAGGCTTAACAGAAGCCGCAACGATGATTGCCTGCAATATTATCTAGCCATGTGCGATGTGCATTTTCGCGGAAATCGCTATGGACCAACAGATCACCAATTGTGGGTGCTTTCTTGAACGCAATAAGGGGTTTGGATGGCAGACACTCCTTCAGGACAGGGTCCTGGAGTAGAATCGACCAATTCCTATTGATAACATCTTTAATTTCTTTTTCCATTGGAGAATATTTGAAGGTGAAAACTCCTAATCCTTTTTTCTGGTGTCTGGGGTTGTTATTCTTTCTGTTGATCAGATCGAGTCTGTCTCTCCTCAATGCTTCATTCATTGCTGAATCAAGGGCTGTGCTGTCATAGCCTCTTAACAACAAGCATGCCTTGAGTTAATTGGCTTGTTCAACAAAGTCTTCCAGTCTGGTATTGTTTCTGCGCAAGCGCAGGAACTGACCAAACGGAAGCGACCTCGTAACATGCAAAGGATGGTAGCTGTCTGAATGTAGGATCGTATTAGAGGCATTCGGTTTCCGATAACCCCTTGTTACGACTCCACATTCTTCGATTGAAAACTCCAAATCTAGAAAGCAGATCTTTTCTTTGGAGTATTCCATCGTGAACAGCATGTTTACACTATTAATGTTGAGATACTCCAGGAAGTTAAGAAAGGTTGGAACATCTCAAGACCAGAAGGCCAAGACATCATCCACATATCTGGACCACACTCAGGTGCATCCTGTAGGAGTTATCCAAAGTGTGGCTGTGTCTCTCCTCCCATGCCCCGAGACAAAGATTAGCATACGTACATGCGACGGGAGTCCCCATCGCAATGCCAGAGACCCGCTGGTACCAAGCATCACCGAATAAAAAAGCATTGTGAGTAAGAACAAAGGCTAGGCAATCACATATGTATTCATTAAAGCGAGGGTCTTTTTCATTTCTGTCAAGATACATTTTGACGGCTTTAACTCCCTCTTTGTGTGGTATTCTGCTGTATAAACTAGTGACATCGATAGTCACCAGCAGGTCTCCTTCGCACCACGATGTGGACTCCAAGCCCTCAGGGACATCTAGAGTATCGCTTAAATGTGAGGGGACATGGGACAAGAGAGGTCTGAGGACGTGGTCCAGATACGTGGACAATCTTTCCGTGACCGACCCCAGGCCCGACACAATCGGTCGGCCCGGTGGGTCGGTCAGGGATTTGTGAATCTTCGGCAGGTGGTACCACACTGGCTTTACTGGGGACTCAGGCAAGAGATCATTAGCCAGTCTCGGAGTCAGGAAGCCCAACTCCACCCCTTGTCGCAGGAGAGACCTCAATGCGGATAAAAAACCCGCAGTGGGATCTCCTTTCAGGGGTTTGTATGTAGAGGCATCCGCAAGTTGCCTCAAAGCCTCTTTTTTGTAATCTGCAGTGTAGAGGAGAACAATTGATCCGCCTTTGTCTGCCTTCCTAATTGTTAGGTCAGGACGATTCTGAAGCCATTTTAAAGCTTTCAATTCAGTGGCAGTCAGATTTGGTTGTGATTGGGGATAAACAAGGGCCTTTAAATTTCTGTGTACTTGTTTTTCAAAGATATCGATGGCAGATCCTGCTTGTGTAGGGAAAGGCATTACTGATTTACAAGGCTGAAATTTTTTATGGTCACGCAACGACACTGCAGTCGGAGCTGATTCCATTAACAGTTCGTTTAAAGCAGAGATCACCTCTAGTTCTTTATCATTCCAACTTTTAGATGCACTGAAACCTAAAGTTCCTATTGTTGGCTTAAAAGATGGCTGGATCATGCCTCCTTTTGAAGACTCCTCCAACCTCTTCTTTTCAAAGTGATGTCTAATGTTCAGTTTTCTTATGCCTTTATATAGATCAACTTTGAAATCGGAATATTCAAAACTAGAAGACAGAGAAAAATTCAGTCCCTACGCCTTCTGTCCTCTACGCCTTTTGGTAGTTCCACAGATGTTAGATTCACCAGATTCGATTTCACGTTTGAAGGCATCTTTAATGTCTTATTTTCCTCTTCTTGCTCCTTCCCTTTGTTTTGTCCTCCCAAGATACTTGTCTGTCTTTTACTCTTCCCTCTTCCTCGGCTAATTCGTCGTCTAAAGGGGCCTCCGATTCCTCAGTTGGCGGTTTTTTAGGTTTCTGCGGTTTCTGCGGCTTTTGCTTTGGTATTTTGTTCGGAGTATCTTCCCCACTAGATTCTGATTCTGTTGTCCAATACCCCTTAGGTTTCCGGGGAATGCGAGGTCTTCCTCTCGGTCCCTGATTAACAAATGATGTCCAAGTAAAGATTCTGCCAATCTTATAGTCTTCTCTATCTCGTAGATACTTTTTTAATTTACGGGCCTTAATGCTGTCCTGTAGAGGCACCAATTTTTTATCAATCTTATTCAGCGTAGCTTTGAAACTGTCTTCAGTCACCAGTTTCTTAAACTCCAATTTACTCTCAGCAATAGCAGATGTGAGCAGGTTCAATTCCACTTTACTCCTATCTAACACGATATTTTGTAAACGTGCGGAGTGTTCAAGGAATTCCTGTTTCCAGGTCTCCAAAAACTTGGGGTCCTGTCTATACTCGGAAGGTTCTTGATATCTTCTGAACCCTCTAGCAACTAAGTCCTCATTTTTATAATTCTCAAGGGTGGTTACTGTCCAGAAAACTCCCACCTCTCTCTCACAGAGCCTCTCCAAGTTCTGCTCCAGCACCTTGGCGCCCACAGTGGAATTAGAACTGTTAGGACCACTGGAATAAGTGAAAAAAACAGATAGGTCCGATCTCCCTGCTGTGACGTGATCGCCTTGAACATTTACAGCTTCATCCACGGTGTCGATCTCCTCAGTGGAAGAATCTTCGCCTGCATTCGACATAACTGGTGCTCAATGCCAAGAAAACAAGTCAATGTATACCAATGTAAGAAAGGTTAGGCAGGCACTCAATTAAAACCCGTGGGTGCTGACTGATTCCTCAGCTGGCTGTAATGTTGCCCCTCAGCAGATGCTACGTGCTCTAGACCATTGTAGGACCCCCCTCCCCGGTGCCTTCCCCATATGTGCTTTCTTATATGCACTGAGAGCTTCCACTTCTGGCCCTCTATATACATTTGTTCTTAAGTTTACGTATCCTCTTTAGCTAATAAGCTTGTTGCAGGCAGTTTCCCTAGCAACCCCATACGTAATCAGCAGAGTCACAGGCCGGCACGCCCCCTGGCTGCACACTGGCTGGGAGTTGGTTCAGTGGCCGATGATGCAGCCTTGGGGGCGGAGCGGTTCCTATAGTAACACGCTCAGCGTCCGTCCTGCAAATAGCTCTGCAGCGCGGTTGGCGTATGACGCCACCGCGCTATTTTCCGGGCAGTTGTGCGCTCCTATTGGTTTAGCCACCGGGGATTGTGGGATTGCAAGGCTCACCCCACAGCGAAACGGTCGTAAGGCCGTGCACCCACTGGCGCCCACAGACGTCTGGTAGTGATAGGTAGATAGTAGTGGCCAGCAGGTAATGATGGACAGATTGTAGTGGCCAGCAGGTAGTGATTGGTAGATTGAAGGGGCCAGCAGGTAGTAATGGATAGATTGTAGTAGCCATCAGGTAGTGATAGGTAAACTGTAGGGGCCAGCAGGTAGCGATAGGTAGATTGTAGTGGCCAGCCGGTAATGATGAACAGATTGTAGTGGCCAGCAGGTAGTGATTGGTAGATTGAAGGGGCCAGCAGGGAGTAATGGATAGATTGTAGAAGCTGGCAGGTAGTGATTGGTAGATTGAAGGGACCAGCAGATAGTGATTGGTAGATTGTGGAGGCCAGCAGGTAGTGATTGGTAGATTGTAGAGGCCAGCAGATAGTGATTGGTAAATTGTAGGGGCCAGCAGGCAGTAAATGGTAGATTGTAGGGGCCAGCAGGTAGTGATGGATAGATTGTAGTGGCCAGCAGGTAGTTATTGGTAGATTGTAGAAGCTGGCAGGTAGAGATAGGTAGATTATAGTGACCAGCAGGTAGCGGTAGGTAGATTGTAGGGATCAGCAAGTAGTGATCGATAGATTGTATGGGCCAACAGGTAGCGATAGGTAGAATGTAGGGGCCAACAGATAGCGATAGGTAGATTGTAGGGGCCAGAAGGCAGTGATGGATAGATTGTAGGGGCCAGCAGGTAGCGAAAGATTGTAGGGGCCAACAGATAGCGATAGGTAGATTGCAGGGGCCAGCAGGTATTGATGGACAGATTGTAGTGGAGCAGTGTAGTGCAACACAAAGTTGTGATCATTGCCACATTTGATAACACAATATCCAAACCCAAAAGTGTCTTTTGTTTTTTCCAACGTAAAACTTGCCACAAGTATATTTCTGTGAGGGCATTAGAAAACTAAGCTAAGTAACATAGCATGTATACATTTCTTATAAGTTATATCATTTCAGAGCATACTGAAATCCTTGCATAAGTCCAAACAGTAGCTGAACTCTATGCTCAGTACAAGCAGGCCTAGAGTAATCCTTACTCTGCTTCTGTCTCCCCATTTAGGTTAATTTGAGAAATAGCAAGCCTGCACTTACAAACAACTTCTCCCTTCCTGTTCCACATTACTATTATAGTGGAGCCAGATTGCAACTTATAACCAGATGATCAATAGATGACAGATGTTCAATAGTACAGCCAGAAATCTAGTATTTTACTTGAGGAAATCAAGATGATATCCATATTATTTTCAGGTGGAGA
Organism: Hyperolius riggenbachi; assembly: GCF_040937935.1. Lineage (NCBI taxonomy): Eukaryota > Metazoa > Chordata > Amphibia > Anura > Hyperoliidae > Hyperolius > Hyperolius riggenbachi. Next base: position 277,339,718 of record NC_090649.1, read on the forward strand.
ATGTTCCACTGTTAACTGTGAAGCAGATATTACGACATTGAACCTGCAAGCATTGATTCAGCTAATGATTAACTGCAAGGTATTACTTGAATCAACCTTTGTTGGTTTAATGTCAACATATTATTTCCAAATGAACAAAAAGGTGTGTTCAATAAACTGAGCAATCTGTTTATCAAGAGAATTATGTGGTCATAAAGTGCCATCTAGTGGCTGTTATAGATTACTGCATGAAATGCAATATAAGAGTTTTTTGGCCTCCTTGAGCTGCTCATAACATCCCAGTAGTCCTTGGTTACCATAAGTTATCTTGGTATTCTGTAGTACTGTTCCAAGCACTGATGACAACAAAAACTCAGAAATAACTGTATGCATGTTGGATTAGTATAGCTATTAACCTGTGAGTACTCTGTCTGACTGTCATCCAGCACTGACCCTGAGACAGCATCCAGTATTCCAACATAAACCCTGCTGCCATGAATTCAGCCACACCCTCACCAACATCAGACCTTGCTGCATTAACAGACTGAACCTAATAAACAACTGAAACATTTTCAGGGTGAAAGAACGGTGCTGGAGGAAGAGCACTACTGCACCTCCAGCATTGTAAAGAGCATTGCAGTAGCTCAGGGACACCCTTTCCATGCAAAGCAGTCATACAACCCCTCACTCATTTATTCACAGTCCCATAACCCTAAACAACTTTTTAACCCTTTAAACTCCCTACTTTTCTCCCTTCTCCCTCCTTCTGAGGGCCCTGACACACCAAAAAGCATTTAGCTGGTTGTTTTCGATTTGCAAAAAATGCTTTTATTGACTTACATTAAAATCGCAACAAAAGTGCTGCAATCACATTTTTAAAAAAATTTGGATTGTGGCTATTTTGCCACAATTTTCATGGTCAAGTCAATGGGAGCGTTTAAAAAGAAACAAAAAACGACCCGCAGAAAACATTTTGATGTGTCAGGGCCCTGATATTTATCAGCTGAAGAGCTTTCATCGTACTTTGTAAGTAAAATTGATACATGGGATAGCTTCAAAAGGCAACCTGTAAGGCTTGACAGGTTATGTGCTCACTCAGTCCCTATGCCCCAATCTATTACCGCCGCTCTGAGCCCTGCCCACGTCGTCACAGACAAGCACCCGCGTGAACAGGATACGTTATTTGTCTCCTGACTACGGTTACCCCCAGGTCTTAACGTGCAAGGCATACAAACTGATTTTAAGAGGAATAGCCTGCCAGAGCCCTAATGAGGCTAGTAACACAGTTCAGCAGTATCACACAGGCTTATTACCTGGATTCAGAGGAATGAAGCAATCAGCGTCATGTATGAGTAGTAGCAGAGATATCGATTGCAGATTATCCAGTAACAAGAGAGGGATCAAGCAATCCACAGGCAAAGTTCAGGTAATGAGTAAACCAGGTATGATGCAGTTCAGACAAGTCTTCATGCAAAGTTATTCAACAGGTGATGATGATTGATCTGATTTATGAAATAGTTCAAGCAGGTTTGCATGCAGTATTATGCAACAGGTAATAGTTGATCATTATTTGACACAGTTCCTGCTAGTCTGCATTCAAAGTTATTCAACAGGTAACAGATGCTCCAGATGATATGTGACAAAGTTTATGCGAGACTACATGCACACTGTTTAGTTGGCTGATAAAGAAAGTAGTCTTATACTTATCATCCAGTTCAAGTAGCATGCAAGGGATATCCGGTAACAGTCCAAGGTTGGTCCAGGCGGCAAGCAAGAGGTGTCCAGTAACTAGCAGAGGTCAGTCCAGGCGGTAGGCAAGGGGTGTCCAGTAACTAGCAGAGGTTGGTCCAGGTGGCAAGCAAGGGATATCCAATAACAGGCAAGGTCGGTTCAGGCAGCAGACAAGGATTTCCAGGAATCAAGCAGAGGTTAATCACAACAGACAAGAGTAGTCAAATACAAGCCAAGGTCAATATCCAGAGTATCAAATAGCAATTAAGTGCGCACCCGGCAACTAGCCAAAGCAATGCAGATCACGGGCAATGACTGGGATCACTTTGCAGGTTTAAATACAATGCATCATCCAATCAGTGGCCGGCCACACTCCGCACATCCAATCATACAGCAAGGCCCTGCCTAGGTGTCAGCTGTAAAGTCAGCTGACACCGCTCTGTCAGCTGACCGAAGTCAGCTGACTATTGTTTACCTTTGCGGAGGGTGTACTGGGAACGTGCCCTCCGCCTATCAGAATGTACGGCCTGTGAGCCACCGACAGCGTCATCAGCGGGGAACAAGCGCCGAGACCCGGAGCGACTGATTTTGATCGGGTCTCGGCGGAATCAACGTTAACAACAGCTATATTCCTTATAGAACCATTTTCACCAGTCAAACCACCAACTCCATCTTCCTCCTGTATGCCTGTTAGCTCACTAGAAACTACCCCTTCACCTCTCCACCTGGCCAGACACTCACTCTAACCTCCTCCTCTCCAACAGCCTTCACTTTCTTAACCAAACAGTGCCTTTCTTCACTAATCTCTAATGCTCATCTTTCTACCTGCAACCTGTGTCTCATCCACTTCTCATTCTGCTTGTCTGATGCTGCCTCTCTCTGCCAACCCCTCTATTGGCTGCCAATCACCCAAAGGATCCAGTTACACTCCTAACACTATCATACAAAGCTCTACATAAGCTATCCTCTCCATGCATTTTTTCATGAATCTTCAGATATCATCCCTCCTGGACCCTTTACTCTTCCCACAGACACTCTTGTGATCCAGCTTGGTTATCTTCTCTCACTCTCACCTTCAGGACTGCCACCTCTCATTTGGAACGTTCACCCACAGCCTGCCTGTCATGCTCCAATCCCAGTAATTTTCAAATTCATCCTCAAGACATACCTCTTCAAACAAGCTCACTGCCTCATCTGCTAACCCTTACTGTCTTCAACTCACTACACACTAGATTGTAAGCTCACTAGGGCAGGGACCTCCCCCTCGTGTTTCCTGTTACTGTGTATTTTATAGAATGAACATGTACCAGTATTGATGATGTTTCGAAACAACACCTCATTTGTGTGTATTTGTACTTGTGTCACTGAATTTCCTGATTTTACAGTGTGTTGAACTGCTCTTGTATCTATGCTCCTCATTATTCTGTATTGTTTGTACTATGTACAGCACTACAGAAGGAGTTGGTGCTATATAAATTAAATAATAATACTAGGCTATACTGTTCACCACTGATTCCGGGTGTGTATCTGGCTTTAAAGTGAACCTTAAGCCTAAAAAATGAGTTTTACTCACCTGGGGCTTCCCTCAGCCCCCTGCAGCTGATCGGTGCCCACGTAGAGTCGCTCCGATTCTCCTGTCGCCGCCGGCGGCCACTTCCGGTTTCGCCGTCACCGGCCGTCAGGCTGGGAACGCGAGTGATTCTTCGCGTTCCCAGCCACAATATCTCCCCCTATGCTGCTATTGCTGTCTTCCTTGCCGCAATAGCAGTATAGGGGGCGATATTGTGGCTGGGAACGCGAAGAATCACTTGCGTTCCCAGCCTGACGGCCGGTGATGGCGAAACCGGAAGTAGTCGCCGGTGGGGACAGGAGGATCGGAGCTACTCTACGTGGGCACCGATCAGCTGCAGGGGGCTGAGGGAAGCCCCAGGTGAGTAAAACTAATTTTTTTTTAGGCTTAAGTGTCACTTTAAGGGGTCATAAAGAGATGATCTGCACAGTGATGCATCAAGGGAAATCTTCCTAACTGACATAAAGCTAGATAACTGCAAATTGCTTCTTTGAAGAAGATACATTAATTTTAAACATATCTTTATTAATAGGAGGGCATTTTGGTCATTTTATATCTTTTGGCATTTTTACATCTTTTTGGTTCTTTATCATCATGATGCTTTGCTACTATTTTACCTGTTCAGCCAGTGTTGGACTGGGAGGTGGAAAAACTGAAGAAATCTACCTGCTGGCCAAGCAGCAGTAACCCTGAGTTATCACTCCCAATAGAAACCTGCAGCAAGTCTTCACTGTGAGCAGCAACACCTGATTACTGCTGCTTGGCCAGCAAGTGGATTTCCTCAGCTTTTCCAGCTCCCAGCCCGACACTGTGTTCAGCTTTCCTTGGGCATGTGAATACTTCTGCAACAAGGTGAGAGTTGCTGGACAGTCTCACAAATGTGCACCTAGCAGACTACACAGAGCACTGTTACTAGGCTACAAAGAAGGGGAGTTTAAAGAGGAACTATAACAAAGGATTAAACTTTATCCCACTCTTTACCTTTTCTCGAATAAATCATCATAAGGGCGCTCTGTATGCCTGATATTGTGGTAAAACCCCTCCCACAGTGTGACGTCAACACCTAGGTACTGTCATCACACTGTTAGAGCCTTGTAGCATTGTGGGAATTAACAACGGTTTCCAACTGCCAAAAAAGCAGCATCTCCTTCCACAGGACATTCCTTGCCAGCAGTAAAGATTTTGCCACATGATAAATTTCAGAATGTAAAATCAGGGAGAGAAAAGATTTTACAATGCGCCTCAGAGGCCCTTAGCCAGGATATTGACCCGACTTTGAAACTATTGAACATTCACCCTCCAAACTATTGCCTGATGAAGCGGGATAGTGACCCGTGAAACGCATTGCAAATCTTGGAGTAATGTAGATGAAGAAAGACGGAGCACCAGCTCTGCTCATAAGGTTTATTGTGACACACCAGGCGTTACAGGCATACCAGATATAGTATAGGCAAAGATACCGGCCTTACAGCCGTTTCACGGTACAACCGCTTCCTCAGAGACCACAAACGGTACCGTTAGTGGTCTCTGAGGAAGCGGTTGTACCGTGAAACGGCTGTAAGGCCAGTATCTTTGCCTATACTATATCTGGTATGCCTGTAACGCCTGGTGTGTCACAATAAACCTTATGAGCAGAGCTGGTGCTCCGTCTTTCTTCATCTACATTACTCCATTGCATCGACTATACGTGAGCACAACTCTATCAGGTGTGACCTACAGGCTGTCCTCAAGCCAGCATCTGGTGCCAGCTTCTCTGATAACCTCTACTTAACGAGCATTGCAAATCTTGTAGCTTTTAATAAAAGTTACTTTGTCTGTGAGTAACGTCTCATTGTCCGTTTTTTTATTTGAGGGAGGCGAGTCGACCAGCTTCCCCCTTTTAAACTGTTTTTAATCACCTTTACTCTTGTTAGCGCCTCTATTATACTGTTTTACAATTCCGGGTACAACTCACATTGTACATTGTACCTGAGGTATGTTCATGCTGGATCCACATAGTCTGTGTGTTGTCCATTCCTCTCCTTAACATCCTCAAGTGAATAATTACCCCTTGAAAAATCTGACTTTCTGCTAAAGTCAAATTGTCAGACAGGAAGAGGCAGGCTTCCACAATGTTCTCTCCTTCTCATTTCCTCCTTTTCCTGGTCCTATACATTCTTCTTAAAAGGCAGGGAAGAGGCAGGAAGGTAGGAGGGAATGTTGGAGCAAGCCTGCCTCCTCGTGTCTAACTTTAGCCAAGAGTTACATTTTTCAAGGAGTTATTATTGTGACCCAGGGGGTGGGCGGATGAAGAGAGGATGGACAATGCACAGAGGTATGTGGATCCAGCATGTGTTTACCTCAGGTAGCTTTGCTTCATGTCATGAATACATTAAGAAATCTTTGTGTTTCCAGCCCTGCTACAAGCTGAACACAATGATACTGCTGATTGAAACAGTACAAGCCATCTTGCCCACACAACTTGCTGATAACGACTTCCACTGGGATTTTCTGGTCAGTTTGAAAATTGTGAAAACATAAGTGTGATACAGCAATGGTTTCACTTGATGCTGCTTATTATCAGTTCATTTAGGCCAGTGCATACCCTTTGGATTTTATTTCTTACCTTCTAAAATTGCATAGCCATTTAGATGCTGCTTCTAATTAATAGTAGGTATGTCTACTGCAGTTATTGTCCCTGTGCACCTCCACCACTCTCTAAAGGCCTGGAATAATAAGCATTTACATGGACCAGCAATAGAAGTTATTTCTGCACAACCATTATCTCCATCTATTTTTGGTAGCCATTGTTTAAATTATGAACCGAGCAGCATCGCCCCCCACCTCTCCCCCTTTCCAGTGCCTGGACCATTTGCAATTCAATCAATTAATAATATTCACATTTTATTTAGAGCTGCTAGAAATATAATCCTCCTGTGAGGAGGCTTTGACTGGCATATAATCATTACTCAGCTCTCTCGGGAGCAAATTGATTTCTAAAATTTAGTTTCACTTTACCATAGTGCTTGACATGACACTGTCAGAGTTGTGGGAAATGCCATTGCTAAGTTTTCTTTGGAAGATGCCTCAAAGCTTTGCAAGCTACTTTCACTAAGTCACTTTCAATAAGTCATTAAATTCAAAGTGGAAACAGTTTGGCACAAACAAATAGGAATTCTGGCCTCACTGCCTACTTAGTTTATTCCAGGGCAGCAATTCACTAAGTAGTAAATCAATGGTATCAGCAAAAAAACAAAAAAAAAAACAACGGTGTTTCTTTCATGCCATATTTCATTTACCATAAATCTGATGTGATTGTAAAGATAAAAAAACGACCTCTCGGCTGTGGTAAATACCTATTCCAAAGCTGCAGGCCTTTTTGCTATACTCATACAGTACAGTGCCTGGTTGTGTGTGGTTAAACTCTTCCCTAAAGCTTAATATTTAGTGTCAGAGCAATCTACCACTAAGCCTGTATCTGGTCACATAGAGGCTAGCGTTTCTTACGCAAATACAAACTATGCTGCTTGGTGCTGCATGAGCACTGTCAGCTACACACTTGCCCAAAACTGTCAGCTTTTTATTATCGTATTAACCCTGACACTAACCTTTCAACCCTTCCTAATGCTAACCTTATGATAGGTGCACACTATGAGATTATCTGGCAGATTTACTGTCAGATTGATTATTTCCAACATGTCCAATCTGATTTCCGATCGATTTCCGATAGGAGTGAACAGAAAACAGTCAGAAATCGATCAGAAAATGATTGAAAATCGATCAGGAATCAGATTGGACATGTTGGAAATAATCGATCTGTCAGTAAATCTTATAGTGTGTACCTAGCATTACTTCCCAACTTATCTCTGACACTTATTTTAAAAGAAAACATCTCCTTTTATTAAAATTGATACGATTTAAAAGTGCTGCACAGATTATTTTGTAGATTAATGTTATTAAAACTTACCTTTTGATTTCAGAAATATTCAAATGAAAAATTAAGCTTGCTTGAAACCATGGCAACAGTTTACAATGGGACTTTCCAGAATTATTATGACTACAATGGGGTTAAAGGCAAGCTCATAATCTGTAAAAATTAGGAAGTAACATTTACAGTGACTCTAGATCTACTGAAATTACTTTTGTTTTGTTTTTTAAACAAGAGTAGAAGATGTGGAAGATGTGTCTATAAAGATGCCCTGTTATCTGTATACTTCCAAGAAAATCCTTGCAGTACATCATCTGGTCAACTCTATTGCAGGTACCGTACCGTATGTCTGTCTAATAACGTTATAACATACTTACTGTGTTTATTTGTGAAAATGGAATTTAGCCCCTTCCTAACCCTGACCTTTAAGTATGTCTAGAGCCCCTTTCCACTGTGTTCGCAAACGTCTTTCAATTTGTATTTACAGTCATTTCAAATGCAATTTTCAGTGTGTTGTGGTGCAATTCTTGATCAATTTAGTGGAAAAGAGGGATCCTAATATCGGTGACAACCATGAACATGGTAAGTTGAAAAGAGCTTAACTTGTCACCTGCTAACATTATTCTTAAAGAGGAACTCCAGTGAAAATAATGTATTAAAAAAGTGCTTCATTTTTACAATAATTATATATAAATGATTTAGTCAGTGTTTGCCCATTGTAAAAGCTTTCCTCACCCTGATATACATTCTGACATTTATCACGTGGTTACATTTTTACTGCTGTCAGGTGAATTCACTGGAAGTTACTGCTGCTTCCTTTTTTGGCAGTTGTAACAGCTGTAAACAGCTATTTTCCACAGCTGTAACAGCTATTTCCCACAATGCAACAAGGTTCACAGACAGGAAACTGCCAAGACCATGGTCCTCACAGTTTCCTGTGAGAGGGGTTTCATCACAATATCAGCCATACAGCGCTCCCTGATGATCCGTTTGCGAAAAGGACTAGATTTCTCATGTAAAAGGGGGTATCAGCTACTGATTGGGATGAAGTTCAATTCTTGGTCACAGTTTCTCTTTAACCTCCATCTAACAGTAACTTCAACTATAACTGCTGGCTACTGATCTAATCCTATACTGGTGCTTAAAGTTTACCAGAGATGACATGTGTATATACAGTAGCAAGCATACAGACACTTACGCTGTGCTCCTTTTCTTTTTTCCCTGCCTGAAAGAGTTTATAATTAGCTATGGAACTGACAGTTTTTCTCTAACAAATTACAAATATAAAACACTTTCCTAAGCAGATACCTTAGCCTTTTACTGCGAGAGGAAAAGATAAAGTCACTAGTTAATGTATTTTCACTCTGGGACTCTTGAGACACTGCAGTTGAGCAAAGACTATTAACCTCCTGAGCGGTATGGACGAGCTCAGCTCGTCCATCACCGCCGGAGGCTGCCGCTCAGGCCCTGCTGGGCCGATTTGCTTCAAATAAAAAGCAGCACACGCAGCCGGCACTTTGCCAGCCGCGTGTGCTGCCTGATCGCCGCCGCTCTGCGGCGATCCGCCGCGAGCAGCGGCGAAAGAGGGTCCCCCAGCCGCCCGAGCCCTGCGCAGCCGGACCAATCAGTTCCGGCCAGCGCTAAGGGCTGGATCGGAGGCGGCTGACGTCAGGACGTCGGCTGACGTCCATGACGTCACTCCGCTCGTCGCCATGGCGACGAGGAAAGCCAAACAAGGTAGGCTGCTCATTGCGGCCTTCCTTGTTTGTTCTGGGCGCCGGAGGCGATCGGAAGAACGCCTCCGGAGCGCCCTCTAGTGGGCTTTCATGCAGCCAACTTTCAGTTGGCTGCATGAAATAGTTTTTTTTTAATTGAAAAAAAACCCTCCCGCAGCCTCCCTGGCGATCTCAATAGAACGCCGGGGAGGTTAAACATTAAACCTGCTTTGTAAATGTTTATACAGAAAATAAAATCTTGAAATATCTAAGAGTCATTTTTAAGCCCCGTCTACACCATAAGAGATTGCAGCGATCCGGCGGCTGGATTAGCCGCCGGATCGCCTCTTCCGCGTGCCCGCCGCGTCCCCGCTCGCCGCGCGTGTGCCGCATTCGATTCCCCGCTCGTCCCCGCCGGCGCCGCTTATCTCCCGCTTGATTCCCTGCCATTGTCCCCTCGCGGGGAGCTAGCAGGGAATCGGCGGTGCGGAGAGCCATCCTGCCGGATCTTATCAAACGAGCCGCATCAGCGCCCGCATCTACTCGTGTAGATGCGGCTTTAGGAGTATAAGGCCAGATCCAATTGTTTATCTCATTAGTTTATTTTCATCTCTGTTTCACTTTAAAGCAAACCTGAACTGAATATTAAAAGTCAAAATAAACATACATAAGTCATACTTAGCTACCGTGTAGTCTACTTTTCAATCTCTTTCTCCTCTCCTGTCTACTGTTAAACTGTAATATCGCCCACTTGAGCCATAGGGAAACATGGCCATTAACTTGCTGCACATCAGTTCTCCTCTCAGCTATAACTGACAGCAACTGATATATTTCAGTTCTGACAAAATATTGTCAGAACTGGAAGGAATCAATGTTAGAAGAAAATGGTGAGGTTCTGAGAGGAACTGATGGGGAGGTAAGTATGTAACAGTGGCGTCTCTAGGGGCGTGCGCAGGGGGCGGGGCACACCGGGTGTCATCATGGGAAGGGGGTGACGCCCGGGCAGAAGTCCAGTGATTTCAGGGAAATGTAGTGAGAACGCAGGGAGGAGGGGCCAACTCCATTCCTCTTTCCCTCACCACTCGACAAAGGAGGGGGTCCTTTGCAGCATGCTCGGGCAGCTTTATAAGTCTCTATTACCTGACTGGCTGCTCCTGATGTACCCTCGTGTTGAATCAATGCAGACAGAAATGAGAGTACACCATCCATCCACCAGCCGTCTGCTCTTACTACTTCCTGTTCTCTGCATGTCGCGTTGTTACACAAGAGGTGTAATGAGAGAGGGCAAGGCAGGAGAGCAGAGGGGGCGGTTTGTGATGAGGATGGTCATGGACGGTGTACTCTTCATTCCTGCCTGCGCTGATTCAACAAGGAGGGAACATCAGGTGCAGCCGAGCAGGTGATAGACACAAATCAAGCTGCAAGATTCACTCTGCAAATGGGGGAGGCCAGTAGTGAGGAAGAATAACTTGATCTTCTTGTGAGTGCGCATGGAGAGGGGAGTAGGGAGTCCTGACACTGAAGGCTGATGCAGCTGTGCTGAGCCTGATCAAACTCTCCCACTCTCATAGTAGCTGTTCCATGCTGCCCGAAGTTTAGCAAGGATGCACATATACAGCACACATAGAACTATTTATGACTCACTGGGGCTCTTAGTGCAGCCTTACTGATCCCCCCCTCCGCCACAATGATGCTTTTCATGAGCAACAGGCTAAGTGCAGGGGAAAAACATAGAGGCCACAATGCAGGGAGCTGGATGTTCGGATGTCTGGTACTTATAGCTGCAGCTCCTGACTATCCCTTCAACTTTTATTGCTCCTCCATCCTGACTTCTCAACCCCCTACCCTGACTGACCCTTTCCTCATTCTCAGCAGGCTGCAGCCAGTCACCTCGCTGCCAGTCTTTCCCCTCACCTTCAGCAGGTTGCTGAAATTTCTCTTCCACTCTCACCTCCTCTACTTCCACATCTTTCTGCCACCCTCTACTCCCCTGCTGTCACCCTCCCCTGCTCCCACCTCTCTGCCACCCTTTCCTTGCTTGCTGACCCCCTCTCTGCCACCTGTCACCTTTCTGCCATCCTCCCCTCCCCTCTGGACCCCTCTCTGCCACCTTCTGTCACCCTTATACCACCCTCCCCTGCCCTGCTGTTACCTCTATACCACCCTCCCCTGCTTGTCACCTCTCTTCCAACATCCCCTCTCTGCCACCCTCCTTTCCTGTCACCTCTATACCACCCTCACTCCTGTCACCTCAATGCCACCCTCCCCAGCTTACCCCTCTCTACTACCCTCCCCTCCTGTCACCCATCTGCCATCCTTCCCTGCTGTCACCTATCTGCCACCTTCTATTCCCCTTCTGTCACCTCTCTGCTGATGGGTGCATCCAGTTAATTGGGCATGCTAACTAACTGTACATAGTCATGTCACTGACTGTCCTCAGAGGAGCTCACACTCTAATCCGACCATAGTAATAGTCTAATGTCCTACCATAATATTATTAATATGTATTTATATACCGCAGCACTGACATCTTCTGCAGCACTTTACAGAGTACATAGTTATGTCACTGGCTGTCCTCAGATAAGCTCACAATCTAATCCTACCATAGTCAGTCTAATGTCCTACCATATTATTATTATGTATTTATATGGCACTGACATATCCTGCAGCACTGTACAAAGTACATAGTCATGTCATTGACTGTCCTCAGAAGAGCTCATAATCTAGACCTACCATAGCCACAGTTTAGTGGCCTACCATATTATTATTAGTATGTATTTATATAGCACTGTCATCTTCTGCAGCACTTTACAGAATACATAGCCATGCCACTGTCCTTGCTCAGAAGAGCTCATTATTATGTATTTATTCTCCACAGTGCTTTACAGAGTACATAGACATTTCGCTCGGAGTGCACAAACAAATCCCTACAAAATCCCTACGCTCACTTTTTTTTTGGGGGGGGGGCGCGGTGCTATCTGAATAATCAGCACCGGGTGTCAAGCACCCTAGGTACACCACTGGTATGTAATATTAATTGGCAGGTACATCATATATGTATTTTAAATAATTTACTCTGTTCAGGTTCCCTTTAAAGGTGGCCACTAACGATCCACTTTCTAGTGAAAAATCATTTGAGCAATCAGATATTCTGATCGGATTAGTTGTAAATAATCTCCTTTGATGGGCACAATTGATTAGGAACGATTATAAAAATAGTTGTCCTATTGGATTTTCGTCAAACCAAAATTTGGATTTTCTTGTTGGTAGTGATAGATAGGAAGCAAACATTGGTTTGTCGATTTTTTGCTAGAAATTGGACCGTTAGTGGCCACCTTAAGACCTCTCATTATCCCTACCACATCACAAACCTTCACCAAAATAAAGAACTCCAAAAAATGGATACTCACCTAGGTTGGGAGCTCCACTGTGTGGAACCTACCCTGAGCAGTCCTTCTCTGAGTTGAACAAGCGTCTGATTCTCAGTGCTGAAATTACATATTAATAGTGTGTAACCTAGACACTGTTCGTATCGGTGCAGGTAGAATTTGGAGGACCACTTATTTCTTTGAAGTTTCAAAATTATTTCAGTCAAATCGTGTAGTGCCAAATAGTCCTGCAGAATCCAGTGAATTTAGAATTAGAAAGGCTTGGTTCACGATACAAACTAAAATGTTCAGTTTTCCGGACTTTTCTGGACAGGGACACAAGTTACAATTTAAATACAAAATGTTTGAACACCTGGTTCACACATCTCATGTGTAATTAGGTAAAAAGTCAAATTGGGTGCTGAGTCGGTAATCCGGACTGAACCAACAGTCCTACAAGTACAATAGAGAATAATTGACTCGCACACCAGCACAGTGATTAGAATGCATAAAGTTTGTATTGGAACTCCCTACCACACCCAGTAAAGACAGCACCATCCCTGGAGCTATTCAAATCCAGACTGAAAAGCCACCTGTTTAGCCTGGCATTTCCAGATTTATAAAATTCTTCCTCTGTACCACGATGGTCGGAGCCATGCTTATGCGCTTTGAGTCCCACGGGAGAAAAGCGCTTTACAAATGTTATTTGTTGTTGTTGTTGTATTGAACAATCACTGTGCTGGTGTGCAAGTCAATTATTCTCTACAGGGACACAAGTTAGACATGTAAAAAAAAATGCTTATTACAACAATGCAACATATATGTTAACATGTGTCCACTTTCTGTGGACGGTGAATGCATATTCACTGACAACATCCACAGCACTGCACTGTGTAGTGTGCACCTAGCCTAACTATCCAAGCCAGGCCTTTATGATACTGATTGCATGCTGCAATAGTTTTTTTTTTTTTAATTAACTTGACATCCAAATAATGATGTAAAATGTTCAGATTTAATTACTAAATTAATAAAGTTAAACAGTTGTCCATGAACAAATGCAAAGAAATGATAATAGGAAATTAGTTAAGACTTAAACTTGATAACATGATGTAAAAACCAAATGGAAAGGACGTTTATTAACAGAATGCATCTAAAAATGGTAAAAAGAAATACTGGTTTTGTTCATTCCCCATGAAATGTATAGTGCATAGTAATTCCACTGGAGAACTCCTAGACAAGTAGAAATATGTTTCAGTATCAGCTTTGAAAAGACGCATTTTACATTGGTAAATACATAGAAAAAGATGATCTATATGCTTACATACTCCTGGGCGATCTTGGCAAACTTTACACAGGTTGTGTGTTCCACATGAAAGGTATAGATAGGTTAAATATTTATCAAAAGAAAAAAAAAAAGAAAAAGGAAAAAACTAAATCTAGTAGGTAGCTAGCTAATGTGACATAGACGCGTGTTCCAGAAGTCACATTCAGAGATTCAGTCCAATGAATGTCAGAAACTGATTCACGTATCTTCGTTGCAAAGACGGTATGCATGGATCAGTCATTTGAGTGAGGAAAGCAAAGAGATAAAAGACAAAAAACAAGTGCTTCTGTGGTGAATATTTGTGTCATACATCAAAGAAATTTGGCCATTCATGACTATATGGCAAATGTCAGGTGATGCGTTACTGTGAATTCTTATCATATCGCCTAAGATTTATTCAGTAAATATTAAGATCCAAACCATTGACTGTAAGTCTAGAAATAAAAGTGCAATAACTTTTTTTTCCTTGATAAAAACAATGGACCCGTTCCTTCAACTTTTACTCAGTTTTTCGGAGAAATAATGGATTTATGGACATAATGAAACTATCTGAATGCAAACTAGAAACAGCTTTGTTTTTCATGATGTAATTAATTTCACAAAATATGTACAACCTTCATTAGAACGAAGCTTTCCTTACTTTGGTCCTCAACTACATCTAACAGGTTATGTATTCCTGAAATTTAACCAGGTGCACAGTTGTGTTAATTAGTGATCCTCATAGGACCAGACAGACTTTACACTTTTCACAATTGAAACAACCATTCCTGACAGTACGATGTCTGCACAGGCATTACTTGCCATCTACACTTATCTATTTCTCTGATGAGTGGCAGACAGATTTGGCATTTTTTGGGCCAACTGCTTTTACCCTGACCGTAGCAGGGAACCTGATGCTGCTTCTTCTCCACCTCCACTATCCATAGGACAGTACATGCAGCTTGACTGTGCATAGCATACATGACTGTTACAGACTGCTTGGCCAAAACAATCATCAACTAACATTTCACCCAACAAAGACTAATGTCTGTTAGGGCCTTAACTCTTCACATGAACATCACATAGTAGCTAGATGAACAGGCACAATCCAGCTGCCAAAGTTTCTCCTGCACAGTCAAATTACCTGAGAGTGCATTGATAGGCCCACACAGAGAGAAGCAGGAGGACATGCCTGGTACCAGTAATAAAGCCAACCCAACTGATGAGTTCTTCTCCCAAGACTGGCCGGGACTCGTAATCTCTGAAGAATCCAGAGAGTGTCTGTAGACATAATCTTTCTCAGTCAATCTAAAAATGATCTGTGAGCAGCTCACATTAATTGTGTCACCTGTTCTTTCATTTTGGCACCTACTAGTTGTATTTGAGGATGGCTTGGGGAAACACTGACTTATGAGGACATGTACAAAAAGCAAAATAAAGAGAAAACATCTACATTTTAAGGAGGGCACTTTTGTTAAGTACTTGTATAGGGTGAAATGAATATTGATTAACATTGCATGGATCCTGTTTTAAAAAAAATGGAAAACTCTAAATATTGGGAATTGGCACAGAGTTAATATTTACAGTGAACAGCGGTTTTGCAGTTTACATAACATCAATACAATCCAGTATCAAAGTCTTTGCTTGAGAATTTCTTTAAAGTTTTTTATCCTTCCTCCATTGTTTTATTGTTTTTCTTTTTTTCAAAGAGGACATTCAGATTATTATAAATGGCCAGGAATAAAGTCCCTTGAAAGCCAGAGTTTTACACTGTGTCATTTGTGTACAACCCCAAACTGGAAGATTCAGCTTCTTGTAGAAGGCAGTCATTGAACTGGAAGAAAATTCTAGGGCTTAAACCTGGTGATGGCTTCGTGCAGGCAGAACTTTACAGGTTGTCTCCAGGTTGATATTGGGGTTCAGTGGCAGTGAAGTAGTCTTCCAGGAAACCTTGTAGGTACTCAAAAGTTGGGCGTTCCTCTGGGTCTTTTTTCCAGCAGTTAAGCATAAGCTCATGCAGAGAATTAGGACAGTCCTGAGGACAAGGCATCCTGTATCCACGCTCCACTTGTTCCAATACCTCTCGATTATTCATACCTAGAATCAAGGAAACAGAAATTACAGCAGACTTAGAGGGGAATTTATAGATCTTCATTACCACTTCTGGTAGGCTAGGGGCAAATCCCTGTACCTGGTGGAGTCTCAAACTAGGAAGTAAGGTTTTATAATGCTTTCATAATCACCCCAAAATCGGAGTGATCATGACAGCTTGGCGGCTGCAGCTAATGTGTATGGCATCCCCTGAGGCATAATGTAATAAAAGTGCCGGATATTGCTGCAGGTAGAAAATACAGTAGGTAGAATTACCAATAGTCTACTACTTAATTGCGGTATTAAAATATCAGTAATCTTAACAATATTTTACTGTGACCCAACCCTAATCTCACACAGAACCCTCCCTCAACTGATGCCTTACTTTAACCCCCCGCCCCTGGGGTTCCTAACCCCTAACTTCCCCAATCTTAACATTAAATCCATGGTGTTGCCTTACCCTTCCCTATTGGTGCCTCACCCTTCACCACCCTGGTGGTACTCAACCCCCCTCCCCCCCCCCCCCCCCCCCGGTGACCTTAACCCCTAATGTCCCCAATTCTAACATTAAAATACCCCTGCAGAAAAACCTGCTATTTATAGCCGCAATTTGCATAAGAGGACAGCCCTGGCATACAAAGTGCAAGAGGTCTCTGGCAATGAAACCAGTAAAAAAGGGCACTATGGAAAGAAGGGCGCCGCCGTAAGCTCCATATGATAAAAGCTGCGAATAGCAGCAATAGGTGGACAGTTTTAATATGCAGGCAATTCGGATCAGGTATTTTATTATTACCCAGACATCAGCTTTTACTAAATGTAACTCCCATGCAAAATAAATCAGAATAAATGTGGTTTGTTTTAAACTGAAAGACATCAGGGCCCATATGCAATTAACTTTTTTCTCCTAGGAAATAATTTTTCATTTTCTCTTTAAAATAACTTTCCAGCACTCTGCAATTGAAAAAGTACCAACAAGTAGGTGGCAAAGTACTACCAGAATTATTTTGAGTATTTTCTTGCTTATTGGTGGTTTAACCTCCTCAGCGGTATGGACGAATATACACGTCCATCACCGCCGGAGGTCGCCGCTCAGGCCCTGCTGGGCCGATTTTAATGAAATAAAAAGCAGCACATGCAGCCGGCACTTTGCCAGCCGCGTGTGCTGCCTGATCGCCGCCGCTCTGCGGCGATCCGCCGCGAGCAGCGGCGAAAGAGGGTCCCCCCAGCTGCCCGAGCCCTGCGCAGCCGGAACAAAAGTTCCGGCCAGCGCTAAGGGCTGGAGCGGAGGTGGCTGACGTCACTCCGCTCGTCGCTATGGCGACGATGTAAGCAAAACAAGGAAGGCTGCTCATTGCGGCCTTCCTTGTTTATTCTGGTCGCCGGAGGCGATCAGAATGACGCTTCCGGAGCGCCCTCTAGTGGGCTTTCATGCAGCCAACTTTCAGTTGGCTGCATGAAACTGTTTTTTTTTTATAAAAAAAAAACCCTCCCGCAGCCGCCCTGGCGATCTTAATAGAACGCCAGGGAGGTTAAAAGGCAATGTACTTACAAGGTATGAACATATCACCTAGGAGAAAAATTAGGAGATAAAGTTAATTGCATGTGGACCCTGGTGTAAAATATAACACATACCGTATTTTTCGGAATATAAGACACACTTTTTCTCCCCAAAAAATGGGGAGAAAAAGTCCCTGCGTCTTATATTCCAAAGGCAGGGAATCCCCGACGTAAAAATGCCCGCCGCTACGAACCGCCGCTACGTTGGGGACTCCCTGCCTTGTCCCCTTGTGTGGTCTGCCGGCCCCGCTCCCCCGGTAACAATAACTGCAGAGCGACTCACCTTTCCTATGGATTCCAGAGCTGGGAGGTCCTCTCCGCGTCCATCTTGTCAGCGCTACACCTGTAAAGAAAATCGTTAGTGGCAGAGCGGCTCACCTTCCTCCAGCGGCGACGATCTGCAGTCATCTTGCGTACCGCGCGGCTCCCCCTGATGGCTCATGTTAATGACTCATTGAGTCATGGGGAATGACTCATTGAATCATTAACATGAGCCATCACTAGGAGGAGCCGCGTGGATCATCGCCGCTGGAGGAAGGTGAGCCGCTCTGCCACTAACAATTTTTTACAGGTATAGTGCTGACAAGATGGTCGCGGAGAGGACCTCCCAGCGCTGGAATCCTTAGGGAGGCGAGTCGCTCTGCATTTATTATTACCCGAGGAAGCGGAGACATGTGGGGGGAGTGGGCTGGAACAGAGACATGCGGGGAAGGGGGTGTGAGGGGGCTGGAGTGAAGACATGCGGGGAGGGAGAGGGGAAGGGGGCTGGAGTGGAGACATGCTGGGAGGGGGCTGGAGCGGAGACATGGGGGGGGGGGCTAGAACAGACACAGAGAGGAGGACTACATAGGGGCTAAATGGGGGACAGAAACACACATAGGGGAGCAGGAGGGGACACAGACACACATAGGAGGGGACACAGGGACTGGAGGACCACACAGGTGGGCTGAAGGGGACACACACACACACAGGACAGGAGGGGACACATGGGGTCAGGAGGACCACACAGGGGGGCAAGAGTGGACACAGGGGGACTGGAAGACCACACAGGGGGCCAGAAGGGGGACACATAGTGAACACAGGAGGACAATGGGGGAGGACATGTATAAGATGCTCCTAGAACATGGACGCACCAGGTTTAGTGTAAATATTTTTTCGCCTGATTTTTGCCCTCTAAACCTAGGTGCGTCTTATATTCCGGAGCGTCTTATATTTCGAAAAATACGGTATTTAAAGAGCACAAAAAACAAACAACCAAAAATTAGGAAAAATATGAACTCACCTGGATAGGGAACTCTTCCTTTTGTTACCAGTTCTGTAAGCAGAATACCAAAAGACCACACATCTGATTTGATGGTAAATCTTCCGTACAAGGCTGCCTCTGGAGCTGTCCATTTTATTGGGAACTTTGCACCTGAGAAGACATATTATATATAGCTGTAATATCACTTCGCATATGATACACAATCATATTTACTGATGCCTATATTACTGAAATGGAAGTCATGTTGTCATTTTTTAAGCTTTTATTTTTCATTTTCCAACATATAACAATATACATTGTTTTCATACATTTTATACAGCAACTAGTTGACCTAAGCCCGTTTAAAAACGGCTCTAGGTCTGTCACCACTGCAGCATTACAGTGCATGCGTGTGGCCACGTGCGCGCACACACCTGTCGCGCGCACAAGCCCACCGCGCGCGCACACATGCCTGTCCGTCCATCCAGCCTGCCCCTTGGGTCGTGCTGCCTCCTGTCCCAATGGCTGTCAGTGCTAGACATGTGCAGTAGCGCAAAAGCACTGACACAGGAACATGGGACGCAGGGAAATTATATAAAGAGATAGTCTTTCTCAAATATACAGCTCAGATACAAGTAGAATTGGTAGCCATATCACATTTATATTTAAGCCATTCCAACATTCACGCTGTCTCTACAACACTACCAATCAAAGGATGTTGATAAAAAATATGATAATATAAATATGTTATCTACAATTATGTGCAAATTACAAAAGCGAAACATTTGTAAAGTGCTTTTTTCCCATAAGACCCTGGGGCTTCTGCCAGCCCCCTGCAGCCACCCTGTGCCCGCATTGTTGCCAAACAATCCTCCAGTCCCCCGCTGCAGCTCATTTTTGTTCTTGCCAATTTGCAAGTCGATGTCCAAAGCACCTACCCGGCCCTGGTCGTGCATGTCCTCCCGTGGCCAGGAGCCTCCTGCGCAGGTGCAGTACCAGAAAATATCTACTGTACACTTTCAGAGGCCGCACGTAGCCAGGTGTAGTGGACGGTGACTGAAGAAAGCAAGAGTGAAAATTGTCATCCCTCATGTTTGTTAGTGTGGCCCATTGTCTTCCTGGGATGGGTGTGTTGTTCCTGGGTACATTCCCACATCTCTGCTATCTAAGGGTGACAATGCATTTTCCTGTTTGCCGAACGATTTTATTACTTTGATCAAATCTTCCTGAAATATATTGCCCCAATATGTCTGATCAATCAAACTTTCATTAATTTCCATCTAAAATCAATTGGAACTATCAATCGGACAGAATGGAAAGTTTCAGCCAAAAGGGGCTGGGTAGGAGTAGAGGACAATCGATTGGGCCATATTTTTAACCTGCATGAAACACTGCAGTTGGATTGATTTAGATAAAAATCTATTGCATATGGTAGGGATCAATCAGAATCTGATCAGAGAGTGATTGATCCGTTTGCCACACCGGGGGGAAATCTGTGAGCGTGTGGCCACCTTCAATTTGGCAATAGCATACTTTAATCTTGCTCTCTGAGATGCTTCACTGCCTACACAATATATAGCTGGTGTTCTATTGTAATGTCATCTTCAGTGGAAGTTATATCTATACTGATCAAGGATGGGGATGGCAGGTACTCTTTTTTGATGCAACCTTTCCACCAAGGGCTTCCTGACATTAACTCTCTACGATGACCTCACACAGTAACTACACAGCAAAAGGAGGGCACAGCAATATGAGGTAAGGGCCCACAGTAAAGCTTGCTAAAACCCCAGCAAAGTGTATCTCACGTGTGTCCAGAGCAGCACTACCCACAACTATAGCCCTGTTTATAATTGTAAACACATACTTTATAAAGCAAAAAATAGAAGTTTTTTTTTTCCAACAAAATGGAAAACACAGAGTACACAGTCATATTGTATGGACAATGGCATAGTGGATAGCACTCTCGCCTCCCAATGCTGCTGAATCCCAGCCAGGGCAACATCTACATGGAGTTAGTATGGTCACCTCGTGTTTGCGTGGGTTTCCTCTGGGCACTCTGTTTTCCTCCCACATCCCAAAAACATACACATAAGTTATTTGGCTTCACTATAAATTGTCCCTAGATTATAAAGGACATATGACTATGTTAGGTATTAAATTGTGAGCCCCTTTCATAGATAGCTATGATTCAAGTCATAGTAAATAATAATAATAATAATAATAATAATAAGAAGAAGAAGTAAGAAGCGGTTAGGATCCCACTTACACAATTCTGTAAACTAGACATTCAGTTCATCTCAAATCTTTTGCTCTGAGAGGTTTAGGATCCTGAAATATTTATGATTCTTAAATAATCATTAAGCTCAAAGACAAGCAGCAAATCATCCACTATAGCACAAACTAATAACCTTAGAGCATTTGGCATGGAAACAGACACCATCTGTCACTGGCAGAAGGTGGTGAGGGAAGTGGCAGACTGGACAAGATAAATGAATGACCATGCACTGCAGTTAGAAGTAAAGCTGAACGGGGAAATAATAGGTTGGCTTTTTGCCCAGTAATACAAGTCTCAAAACCAATTGAGTGTTAAATGTTTATAACTAACTAGCAGACCCAAGCCCGTTTAAAAACGGGCTCTAGGGTCTGTGTTTTTCGCCGCTGCCTGTCGCATGTACTGCACACCCCCCACGCGCGCACCCGCCGCACACCCGGCCACCCGTTCACACGCCCACCTGGCTCCCTGGCCCCGTCCCTGTCCTGTCTGTGTGAGGCTGGATCTGTGCTGCGCACATGCGCAGTAGCAAAAAGTACAGACCCAGCTACACAGAGACAACTGTCCCTGCTGTGCCTATTATTATATAGGTTGGTAAGAAACAGCTGAACAGAGGCACTAATCATAGAGTAAAAAATACTAAAAACAGTTTAAAAAGGGAGGTAGTGGTGGACTTACCTCCCCAAAGACTACTCGATGTTGTTGAAGGTCAGTGTTAGGTATAGGTTGAAGGGTGTATAATGTTAGGGGTAGGTAGTGGAGGGTTAATGTGAGGGTAGGTCGGTAATGTAACAGATATTATACTATGTGATAGTAGAGCATTGGTAAAGTTACATATATTCTACTATCAGCTTCTTCTGGTGCCCAACACACCTTTTACTCCAGTTTTTCTTACATTGATTTTGATAAAGTATCTTAATTCTTCTTAAACTGTTAAATCCACGTACACATGTCAGATTAAATTTAGCCAGGGTGGTGTAACAATTGGTGTCAGCACGCAGAGAGAATCTGATTATTGGCGATCTGCAGTATCACCAAGAATACAGATATATACCTGATTATTGATGATCTGCAGAATCACCGATAATACAGATATATCGCTAACCTCAGGGCACCTGAAGCGTGTAAGTGTTTGGTGTAACAGTATGGATCGGACCACCGGGGTAGCAGGTGGTCCAATAAGTAGAACAGACTCTACTGCAGTCAAGGGCTTTAGGAGGGAGCAGACCTTGACTGGTTGCAGCAGTGCCCCCTCTGAGAAGCAGGGGACCCCTGCAGGAGGACTGAGCACCCAAGGGGTGGGCGACAGTCAGACAGGTCAAGCAGGCCGGGTCGACAACACACAGACAGACAAAGTACAAAGACAGAAGGCTGATTCGGTATCCAGGGCAAGCAGGGTTTGGCAACGGAATATCAGAAGTGCAAGGTACCGAATCAGAGATCAGAGGAATAGTCAGGAAAGCAAAGTCATAACAGATATCAAACAATGCTTAGTCTGTGTGTGAGGTCTGTGGTCTCTACACCCTGGAACTAGTCTGACGTATAACAGAATGATAACACAAGTTCCCTAGTCTGGGTGTGAGGTCCATGCTCTCTACACCCTGGAACTAGTCTGATGTATAACAGAATGATAACACAAGTTCCCTAGTCTGGGTGTGAGGTCCGTGGTCTCTACACCCTGGAACTAGTCTAATAAATAACACAGATGATACACAGTATTCCTAGTCTGGGGTGTGAGGTCCGTGGTCTCTACACCCTGGAACTGGTCTAATGAATAACACAGATGATACACAGTATTCCTAGTCTGTGGTGTGAGGTCCGTGGTCTCTACACCCTGGAACTGGTCTAATGAATAACACAGATGATACACAGTAAACTGGCTAAGTGTGGATTCCCAGGTCCTCCTGGTTTCACCACACTGAAGGATCTGACTAAGGTCTGAGTGCTAACACATAGGTATTCGCAACGCCAGACAACCAGCAACTGAACAGCAAGAGATATATATAGTGAAGCGCTCCTCAGCGCCGCCCAGCTCCCATCAACCAATCATCAGCTGAGCTGGAGTCAGCTGACCATCCCGATCAGCTGACCCTCCTCCTATTGGCATAAAGAGCCTGTCTTGCGGCGCGCGCGCACGTAGCTCTCCATCTGTGTGCACTACTAGGTCCAGATAACCCAGACGCATGTTGCTGTGCGGAAACCGCCGCTCTGTGCGCGGAAACCGCCGCCTCACTGTCAGCACAAGCGGCGGCTTCTCCGCAATCCTTCACAGGTGGCTTATGAATATAATCTCAGACGAGAATCTAGTATGTGCGTGTACGGTAGCCCCCCGATCTGGCATGCTGTATCTTTAGCGATAAGAATTCGGGATTCCAAGGATTTAATCTCTAATTCTAACACTGGCCATAGCTCCTTTTTATATAACTATGACAAGGAAAGACCAGGTAATTGGTTGGCATCCAACTGGATGCCATGACCAAGATGGATGATAGGTGGATCAGGCCAGCATGGGAGAGATTTGCCATTATTGGGAAGCTACCCTTCCTGTTGGATACATACAGTCGAACATCGGCAATACTTAGCTGTGCTTATTTAAGTCTGATGGGCCATTGATTTCACAGAATTTGTAAAAGGTTGAAGCTGAACATCAAGCCTGAAACTATGTACACATGCTGGATTAAACTTGGCAGAAAGCCCGTCTCAGCTGAGAACCTAGCATATGTATAGGAGCACCTGACATGCTGATTATTTGGCGATGTCCAACACTTAACCGACCCCTGAGTATGCAGTTCTACACACTGTGCCCGCCAGAAGCCACTCATGCATCACTGGCCTCCAGACTTGTGACGCGTCTATACAGCAATTAGCTGCAAACTGTTGCACGAGAGATTGAGTTCTGCCCTGTGGGTGACAGTCCTCATATATGAGGCTTGATCCTCCTATATTTTAAAGAAATGATTGCTGAAGTAAAATGAGCTTGGAAATAATAATGGGGTAGTTTCATAAAACAAGTGACAATGTTCTAACCACCAAAAAAAAAATCACCCACATAGTGACATTAAAATGGTTGCAAAAGTTTACCATACTTTGTACATTATCACTGCTCTGTCATCTTGAATAAGCCTTACACAGGTTTTTAAGCTTAGAAATATGCTCCTTGATAGAATTCCTCCTGTAGGCCTATGCAATGTACAAGGCTAGACAGGGTAGCAGACAAGATTCACTCAACTTGTAGGACAGCTAACAGCTTCACATTCTAGTAAGTAATCAAAGGCCCTGTCAAGAGGCAGAACACAGCAGGAGGACAATTGTAGGAGGATGAGACACACTTCTTCATGCATTTCATCACATCTTCATCCTTTCAAATATTCTGATTGCTCTTGACACCTGACAACTCCATGTGTGCATAAAAATCCTTCTAAGCATTTTGATTATTAGCTATTTGAGCTGGTTGATTAACTTCTTCATGTCTGCACCTACCTGTATCCAGTTGATTACCCTTGTCCATTTCATTTGCTGCAGAAATGTCAGGCTCATGCACTAGAATTTTTTTTTCCAGCTGTAATCTATTTTTCACTTTTTCTCCCTACTACACAGCATTCCACTGATGATACACATTATTGGGAGGGTCTACAAAAGACCACATATAGAACACTGCTTGTCTAAAGTGGCCAGGACTGTCACCGTGCATTGCCAGATTTCCAGGTTGGAATCTCGGCCAGGATCCTATTTGCACAAAGTTTGTGTGTTGTTCTATGATGCTTACCCTTCAAATAATGGTTAGAAAATGGTGAATTAAGGTTACATATCTACAGAAGATCATCATCATTCTATCTAGCCAGAACCATCCAGATCGCAAGACTGTAAACCCATGTCAATAGCTATTTATAAATTACAGGTACCTTTCTAAGACTAGGTACATGAGGAACAGTTATTCTGGCACCCTAAAGGCAGCCATACACTGGTCGATGTGCCATCAGATCGACCAGCTGACAGATCCCTATCTGATCGAATCTGATCAGAGAGGGATCGTATGGCTGCCTTTCCTGCAAACAGATTGTGAATCGATTTCAGCCTGAAACCGATCACAATCTGTTGTGGTGGTGCTGCCGCCGCTCCCCCCGCCGGTATACATTACCTGAGGCTGGCTCCCGGGCGTGATGTCCCCGTCATGTGGCACCTCCGGCTCCGGCATCCGCATAGAACTTACGCTATCACACCAGTGACAGCGGAAGTTCAAATAGAGCGCCCTCTAGTTGTACTTCCGCTGTCACTGGCATGACAGCGGAAGTTATACGAGGATGCCGGAGGCGCCATGACGGGAGCAGTGACGGACGGGATGCCCGGGAGCCAGCCTCAGGTAATGTATACCTGATCGGATCGGCCGCCGCTAGCGACGCGCTCCCTACCCGCGGGCGATCGAGGGTAATTTCCCGCACGGCGCGATCGACGGACCGATCCGATTTCCTCCCGAAATCGGATCGGCGGGTGCGTGTTGCGCGAACGATTGGCAGCAGATTCGATCCCAGTGATCGAATCTGCTGTCGAAACTGCCGCAAATCGGGCCAGTGTATGGCCACCTTTAGTCTTCCCTTAACATTCAAAAGAAGCTCAAAACAATGAACACAATCCAACACTTTGGGTGCGTTCATGCTGCTGGTAAAACAAGGGACAGCAGTTAGTGGATACATTTCTTCAACCAGCTTACCTGACAAAATAGAACTAAACACTTTTTCAACATATCTAAGCACTATTTCTCCTATCTCTAATGTGGTAGAATTGTCTTTTGATGCTGGAAAAATCGTCATCCAATCTATGCCAGAAATCAGTCAGATTAGGTGATTAATGTCCATGGCTGCTTTATGTGTTGAACTTTTCTATGCTAATGGTACTGTTGAAATTTGTTACCTAATAGAACATGTGGGTTATGAATATTGTCCTCAAAAACAAATACTTGGACTTCAGTAGGGGTGAAGATATGTGCAGGGCTGTGGAGTTGGTACAAAAATCATCCGACTCCAACTCCTCAGTTTATAAAACCACCAACTCCGACTCCAGGTACCTAGAATTGCTCCGAGCACTGTTAGCACTTTATATAATATGTATAGCACTCCCTAAACCCTGTATATAACTCCTCAGCTGCATTGTAACTCCTTTGTGTGAGCAAGGCGATTGTCCGCTATTGAAACAACAGGCCGGCAGAATCAAGCATATCAGCCAGCCTAAGTTGCTACCTGCCTGCCTCCATTGCTGCAGGTTTGGACACCTTTATGCTCTACACAACCTTGGTAATTTATCATAAACACCTGTATACTGCAACCCAGTGTTCTAGGGCTAGCCACACCCCACAGCGTGTTCAGCCAGACATACAGCTGCCTGCACACTTACTGCCACACTTGTGAGTGTACTGTGGGGGTGATAGGCAAAGACACACGCCTGGGCATACAGTCACAATATCAGGTTGTTATTATTTTTATTGCATTTTTTAATAATCATTATGTAGTCTGGGATAAGCAAAGACACCCACCTGGGCATACAGTCACAATATCAGGTGGTTATTTTTATTGCATTTTTTTAATAATCATTATGTAGTCTGGGATAGGCAAAGACACCCGCCTGGGCATACAGGCACAATATCAGGTGGTTATTTTTATTGCATTTTTTAATAATCATTATGTAGTCTGGGATAGGCAAAGACACCCGCCTGGGCATACAGGCACAATATCAGGTGGTTATTTTTATTGCATTTTTTAATAATCATTATGTAGTCTG
This sequence comes from Hyperolius riggenbachi, assembly GCF_040937935.1. NCBI lineage: Eukaryota > Metazoa > Chordata > Amphibia > Anura > Hyperoliidae > Hyperolius > Hyperolius riggenbachi. The sequence goes on from NC_090649.1 coordinate 277,366,226, forward strand.
GGATAGGCAAAGACACCCGCCTGGGCATACAGGCACAATATCAGGTGGTTATTTTTATTGCATTTTTTTAATAATCATTATGTAGTCTGTGCAGACACACAAAGAAACAAGTGGTCGAGATTTGTGGTCGAGATTTGCGACACTCTTTTCAGTACTTTTTAGAAAGTTTGAGCCAGTTTTAACTCCCGTGTTGTATACAGAATTGCTCCGACTCAGACTCTTCGACTCCTTAGTCTAATACTTACCAGGGCTATGGAGTTGGTAAAAAAAAAAAAATCACCTGACTCTGACTCAGTTACCCCAAAATTACACCAATTACTTGATTGTACACACACACACACACACACACACACACACACAATTTATACATATTAATAAGGGCCATTGCATTTTTTTCACCTGCCTCCCAAAGTAGTATGCTGGGTACTCTTTATGACTTATGCATGCATCTCAAACAGTAAGCTTGGGGAGACCGTGCTGCCAATGTACCCCTGTGCTTCGGGCAGCCAAGATGTCAGAAACAGAAATATGTCAAGTGAACTGCATGTCCTAGCAACCCCAACCTAACCCTGTCATCTCTAAACTGCCTTATCTATGCCAAACATCTTGTTCTGCTGTTTGGGACTGTGTTACCTAGCGAAAATGATACCAAAACAAACGAGCAAGCATATCTATGCAACTGATGTTGCTGTAAATACCACAAATAGGTAATATAGGGGGAGAGGTTATCGACCTAAATTCATTAACCAAGACAAAACAAGAAATTTCCAGGTCCCCCTGATATATATGTTAAGCTAAAGAGCGAAAAGAATGTTCGCACTTTAGCTTAACTTATATATATCAGGGGGACCTGGAAATTTCTTGTTTTGTTTTGGTTACCTAGCAAAATTGTCACACTATGTCCGTCTGTAGAAGTGTTTTTCTAAATATCTGCAATATCTTATTATTCTTGGTCTGTCTATAGAAAGTTGAGCCCATGTATCAGGGCCAGAGTTACCAAAGGGGCAACCTAGGCAATTGCCCCAGGGCCCTGAGTCAGCTGCACGGCCCCCTTAGGTCACCCCCAACTTACCTATAGTTTTCATGGCCATGGCCTCCGCAGAGTCCTTAGTAGTGCCTTACCTGTCCCGGCAGGTGCGCTTCTCTGTCAGTCCATGACTCTGCACACTCGCATGGGCGCCTCTCCTCCCTGACTCAGCACATTTTATTACATAATAGCATGCCATGGGCTCAGGAGGTGAAGCCCACATACGAGGATGAAGTTGGGAGTGCATGGAGCCATGGACTGACAGAGGAGCGCACGCGCCGGGTCAGGTAAGATGCTACATTGCCAAAGACACTCTGGTGACACCGGGGACCATAGTTAAGTTGGGGGTGGTAACTTGGGAAGGTCTGGCAACCAGCCTGGGGGCCCTGGTGGGAAGGGGGAAGAGGCGGATTTGGCATAATGCTGCTTTAGGGAAAGTGGGCTGTCAGGGGGGCTAATTATTAGTAGAGCCTTGGCATCTAGGATATTTGATAAGAGGAAATTGGATGGATTCACAAAGGCCATACCCACTACCCTGCCACATTATACATTTACAAGTGTATACATACTTTTATACACATACTTTTGTATATATAATAATAATACTAATATCTTGATATGTAAATAAAAAGAAGCATTTATGAGGTTAAACCGTCAGTCAAACATACACTAAGCATGGCATGTTTTCTAATGATACATATGAACCGGTCCATGGCCAACAAAGGACTCCAACATTGAGTTTTTCTCCTTAGTTTTTAATATTCTGCAAGGTACTAGCTTTCAAAATCCTTAAAACTCCCCCCAAAAGTAGTTTTCAGAACAGACAGGTTTGCAAAGATTCCTTGGGGAGGTAACACAATCCCTAACTGTCCATTTGCAGTATATGTCTATTAAACATTACCCAGACAGACTTGTTACTTACATGATAAATAGCATAATGCAATTAGTCTTACCTTGCCTTGCTGTGTATTCATTGTCTTCAATTAGTCTGGCAAGTCCAAAGTCAGCTATTTTGCAGATTAAGCCATTACCAACCAAAATATTTGCAGACCTCAGATCCCTATGTATATAATTCATTCGTTCAATATACGCCATGCCAGCAGCCACCTAGGAAAATCACAGGTAAAGTAGCAGAAATTAGAATTAGTACTTTCTACATTCCTTTTGGGATGCACAGACATTTCCTAATGCACAGTTATTTTGTTTATGCATACCATGGAGCCACCTGAATCTCTAATAAAAATTCCCCATAAAAAGTTCTCCAATAAAATCCGTGTAGATAAGTGTATTGGGTCAATCCGCCTATATGTTTATAGCAGTCCCCTCCGTTATCTCAGAGTGTCTATCCACCTGCCGCAAAGGACGCTTTCAATCACTTGTGCGTCCAGTCACTTACGTGTCTTGCAGCTTTTCTAATTTTCACATGCGGGCTTGTGAAAATTAGAAAAGCTGCAAGACGCGTAAGTGACTGGACGCACAAGTGATTGAAAGCGTCCTTTGCGGCAGGTGGATAGACACTCTGAGATAACGGAGGGGACTGCTCCATATAGGCGGATTGACCCAATACACTTATCTACACGGATTTTATTGGAGAACTTTTTATGGGGATTTTTTATTAGAGATTCAGGTGGCTCCATGGTATGCATGACAGTGTGTATGGCATGAATGAAGTTATATTGTTTCACTTATTAATTTTTTTAGAAAGTATATGCAGAAGGGGATATAGTGGAGAACTTTTGAAGTGACCTTGTATATGAAACCCTTTATGCTTATATGGTTTTAATTCCAAAGGCTAGATATATTTTTTATGTATAGATAAATAAACTATCAATTATAAATTTGGATACGAGCGCTATTCTCTGTTTTTTTGTCTATTTTTATGTTCGGTGGGGATTAAAGGGATACCCACACCTTGAGAATCAAGCAGCTGATTGATTGGGGGGATAGGGAGACAGAGTAGCGCCTTTTTACTTCTCCTTCTTTTAGATTTATCAAGAGTGTCTGAGACAAGAGTGTCTGGCAGAACTCTCTCAGGCATCTTAACCTCCTTAGTGGTAACCCAGTGTGTGACACGGGGTAAGCCGCCGGAGGGTGCCGCTCAGGCCCTGCTGAGCCGATTTACATTTTTTTTTTGTTACACCCAACTAGCACTTTGCTAGCTGCGTGTGCATAACGATCGCCGCCGCTACACGCCGATCCGCAGCGCCGCCGCACCCCCCCCCCCCCCCAAGACCCTTTTTGCTGCCTGGCCAATCAGTGGCAGGCAGCGCTGAGGGGTGGATCGGAGCAGTTTTTGCATATGTTTTGCATCTGTCTGATTGCTGAGTGTGTATTTGAGCTATTTAAGCGGTGCATATGAGGTGATGAGTCATTCAGATGCGGCCCATATTGGTGAGCGCTTGCTTTGTTTTCTGCTGTCTGTATTGAATGTAAGTTACACATTTTAGCGTAGCTGCTGCCAGGGCAAAGACATTTGCTTTTAATTTAGGTTAGTTTAGTGTTAGGACATCTGCCTTGGAGATTTACCTCAACGTTGGTGCAGATGTCCAGTATATCTATATTTTTGCATGCAAAACTATGATGGAAGCTAAAATTTCTCCATAGACCAGTATTGCATTGTTTGGATGCGGGCGTACATTTTAGTCCAGGGGGGGCGGTGTGCGCCACAGCGATTAACCATTCAATTGTACAGTATTGGGTCAGGGATGCGCAGCCTTTTACCTATATTTTGTTTCCACAGTTCTGTAACTACCAGGCTAGCAGCACCCATTGTGCTATCCTGTTTTGCATGGTAAGCAGGGCCGGCCTTAGGTTTCACAGCGCCCTGAGCGTAACCAGATTTTAGTGCCCCCCCCCCATTCATCCTCTTCACGTGTGAGTGCACCACACACATACACTAATGGGGGGGGGGGCTTAGTAGTGCGTAGGTAGATAGGTAGGTGCCCCCAGTACAGGTTAGATAGGTAGGTACCTGCAATATAGGTTAGATAGGTAGCTGCCCCAGTTTAGATTAGATAGGTAGATGCCCCCAGTATAGATTAGTTAGGTAGCTGCCCCCAGTATAGGTTAGATAGGTAGGTGCCCCCAGTATAGGTTAGATAGGTAGGAGCCCCCCAGTATAGATTAGTTAGGTAGCTGCCCCCAGTATAGGTTAGATAGGTAGGAGCCCCCCAGTATAGGTTAGATAGGTAGCTGCCCCCAGTATAGGTTAGATAGGTAGCTGCCCCCAGTATAGGTTAGATAGGTAGCTGCCCCCAGTATAGGTTAGATAGGTAGCTGCCCCAGTATAGATTAGATAGGTAGCTGCCCCCAGTATAGGTTAGATAGGTAGGAGCCCCCCAGTATAGATTAGATAGGTAGCTGACCCCCAGTATAGGTTAGATAGGTAGCTGCCCCCAGTATAGGTTAGATAGGTAGCTGCCCCCAGTATATGTTAGATAGGTAGCTGCCCCAGTATAGATTAGATAGGTAGATGCCCCCAGTATAGATTAGTTAGGTAGCTGCCCCCAGTATAGGTTAGATAGGTAGCTGCCCCCCAGTATAGGTTAGATAGGTATCTGCCCCCCAGTATAGGTAGGTGCCCCCAGTATTGGCTAGATAGGTAGCCGCCCCCAGTATAGGTTAGATAGGTAGCTGCCCCCCAGTATAGGTAGGTGCCCCCAGTATAGGTTAGATTAGGTAGGTGCCCCCCAGGATAGGTTAGATAGGTAGCCGACCCCCAGTATAGGTTAGATTAGGTAGGTGCCCCCCAGTATAGGTTAGATTAGGTAGGTGCCCCCCAGGATAGGTTAGATAGGTAGCCGACCCCCAGTATAGGTTAGATAGGTAGCCGACCCCCAGTATAGGTTAGATTAGGTAGGTGCCCCCCAGTATAGGTTAGATTAGGTAGGTGCCCCCCAGGATAGGTTAGATAGGTAGCTGCCCCCCAGTATAGGTTAGATTAGGTAGGTGCCCCCCAGGATAGGTTAGATAGGTAGCCGACCCCCAGTATAGGTAGGTGCCCCCAGTATAGGTTAGATAGGTAGCTGCCCCCCAGTATAAGGTAGGTAGGTAGGTGCCCCCCCTCATAGTGGAGGGGGGAGCCGCGGGGAGGGCAGCCCGACCTCTCCCTCCCTTCCTCTCCCGGCCACCCTCTGTGCTCCCCCCTCCGATGCAGACTGCAGCAGAGATAACTCACCTCCCTGGTTCCGATCGCCGGCGCCTCTCACTTGCCGCTGGTCTCTTCTACATAGTTACTGATGCACACTAAATTTCCTGTTAAGCAGGAAGTTTAGTGTGCATTAGTAACTATGTAGAAGATACCAGCGGCAAGTGAGAGGCGCCGGCGATCGGAACCAGGGAGGTGAGTTATCTCTGCTGCAGTCTGCATCAGAGGGGGGAGCACAGAGGGTGGCCCGGAGAGGAAGGGAGGGAGAGGTCGGGCTGCCCTCCCCGCGCTGCGGCTCCCCCCTCCATGGCTCCATCACGGCGCACGGACATGTTTGCCCCCACATCACCCCCAGCAGCGGCACCAGGGGGCGGAGCGGGAGCATCCATTCGGCCAGGGGACAGGAGCGCCCCCTAGAAGTCGGCGCCCTGAGCGATCGCACCGGTCGCTCAGGTCAAAGGCCGGCCCTGATGGTAAGTATTTAGTTTTGCATCTGTCTGATTGCTGAGTGTGTATTTGAGCTATTTAAGCGGTGCATATGAGGTGATGAGTCATTCAGATGCGGCCCATATTGGTGAGCGCTTGCTTTGTTTTCTGCTGTCTGTATTGAATGTAAGTTACACATTTTAGCGTAGCTGCTGCCAGGGCAAAGACATTTGCTTTTAATTTAGGTTAGTTTAGTGTTAGGACATCTGCCTGGAGATTTACCTCAACGTTGGTGCAGATGTCCAGTATATCTATATTTTTGCATGCAAAACTATGATGGAAGCTAAAATTTCTCCATAGACCAGTATTGCATTGTTTGGATGCGGGCGTACATTTTAGTCCAGGGGGGGCGGTGTGCGCCACAGCGATTAACCATTCAATTGTACAGTATTGGGTCAGGGATGCGCAGCCTTTTACCTATATTTTGTTTCCACAGTTCTGTAACTACCAGGCTAGCAGCACCCATTGTGCTATCCTGTTTTGCATGGTAAGTATTTAGTTTTGCATATGTTTTGCATCTATCTGATTGCTGAGTGTGTATTTGAGCTATTTAAGCGGTGCATATGAGGTGATGAGTCATTCAGATGCGGCCCATATTGGTGAGCGCTTGCTTTGTTTTCTGCTTTCTGGATCGGAGCACCCGCTGACGTCACGAGGTCGGTGACGGTATCGCAATCGTCGCCATGGTGACAGGGAAGCCCATACAGGGAATCCCGTTAAGAACTGGATTCCCTGCAGGGTAAAAGCGCCGGCAGCGATCGGAGGGGTGGGAGGGATAGCGAAGGGAGGGGGGAAGCATGTAGCTAGTGCTAGGCTAGCTACATGCTTTAAAAGAAAATTGAAAAAAAAAGTGCTGCGCTGCCCCCTGGCGGATTTATTGTACCGCCAGGGAGGTTAATAAATCATTAGATAGTGCAGAGTCCTTCTAAAACTGTTGTAAAATAGGAGAAGCTAAGAAGGTCTCTCAGACAGTGCAGTGTGTGAGGGGAATTGCTGTTGCTGTGGTAACCAACACACCTGCTGTATTGAGGAGGAATTCAGCAGGGGGAGAGGAGCAAATCACAAATCATGTGTAGCCTGCACTCTGCAATCATGTCTAGCCAACAGTTCTTCATCTGTAGAACTGCTATCAAGCACTTCTTAATCTGCGCTAGTTTAGGGATGGATTTGCACTTTTCTTAACTGTAGTGTAGCTCTAGAAATTCATGCTAAATTGCCACTATTACATAAGATTTAAGAAGATTCTTATTATCATGCAGAACTGTTCTCCCTGCTTGTTAAAACAGATTAAGAATAAAAAACTGTTGGCAATGCGTTGATAAATCTCCCCTAAGTCCAGATACTTCTGCTTTTATAAAATAATGTAGCTCTCCTATCTCACAGTATAGCTGTATGTGGGGAGTAAAACAACACATACAGCACAAGCTGACAGTTGTGGCAGCTTTACACCAGTGTCAGAAGTGATATCAACTACTACTTATTCCTACTACAGATTTGCACTTTTCTGCCAGCACAACATTTCTGGAAATTCAAGCAAAACACATGCAGATTACAACTGTGATTAAATAGGTAGGAAATAGGAAGAAAAAAACAAATTACTAATGTAATTGCTTTGAAAAACCTGCCCCATTGAGTGACTTCAGTGCTTGTGTTGTCAGTTAGATGATTGTGTGCTACTTGAATGTTGGGGACAGATGGAGCATTGGTTGATATGGCAGAATTGGTGGTGATACCAGTGAGTGACCGCAGGAATATCAATAGAAAACCAGTTATTACTACTACAAGCGTTTCCTCCAGTACTTCATTACCTGTGCAGCCATATCCACTAAATTTGGCAACTTCAGAGCTCGTCCCTCTCCATCTTTAAGAAATTCCAGCAGACTCCCTAGAAGAAAACAATGAATAAACATAATATTGTATGTAATATGTGTATTGTTCATTCACCATATTTTCATTCACCACTGAATGGGACTAACATACTGGGCTTCTCCCAAATGTGGGATTATTGGCAATCCTGTCCTGGATTTATTAAACATTACAAGCTTTGAGAGAGAAAAAAATGTAATTCTCACCTGAGTCATAACAGGCCATACAGAGGGTTGCTGAAGGTTTAGTAAACTATCAGCTGTGTGGCAGCAGTTAATTCATAGTCCTGTAATAATAAATCCAAGACTTGCAGCACTGCAGCAGACCTGTTGTTATACAGTGATGTGAAAAACTATTTGTCCCCTTCCTGATTTCTTATTCTTTTGCATGTTTGTCACACTTAAATGTTTCTGCTCATCAAAAACCGTTAACTATTAATCAAAGATAACATAATTGAACACAAAATGCAGTTTTAAGTGATGGTTTTTATTATTTAGTGAGAAAAAAAAACTCCAAATCTACATGTCCCTGTGTGAAAAAGTGATTGCCCCCCTTGTTAAAAAAATAACTTAACTGGTTTATCACACCTGAGTTCAATTTCTGTAGTCACCCCCAGGCCTGATTACTGCCACACCTGTTTCAATCAAGAAATCACTTAAATAGGAGCTATCTGACACAGAGAAGTAGACCAAAAGCACCTCAAAAGCTAGACATCATGCCAAGATCCAAAGAAATTCAGGAAGAAATGAGAACAAGGGTAATTGAGATCTATCAGTCTGGTAAAGGTTACAAAGCCATTTCTAAAGCTTTGGGACTCCAGCGAACCACAGTGAGAGCCACTATCCACAAATGGCAAAAACATGGAACAGTGATGAACCTTCCCAGGAGTGACCGGCCGACCAAAATTACCCCAAGAGCGCAGAGAAAACTCATCCGAGAGGCCACAAAAGACCCCAGGACAACATCTAAAGAGCTGCAGGCCTCACTTGCCTCAATTAAGGTCAGTGTTCACGACTCCACCATAAGAAAGAGACTGGGCAAAAACGGCCTGCATGGCAGATATCCAAGGCGCAAACCACTTTTAAGCAAAAAGAACATTAAGGCTCGTCTCAATTTTGCTAAAAACATCTCAATGATTGGCAAGACTTTTGAGAAAATACCTTGTGGACCGACGAGACAAAAGTTGAACTTTTTGGAATGTGCGTGTCCCGTTACATCTGGCGTAGAAGTAACACAGCATTTCAGCAAAAGAACATCATACCAACAGTAAAATATGGTGGTGGTAGTGTGATGGTCTGGGGTTGTTTTGCTGCTTCAGGACCTGGAAGGCTTGCTGTAATAGATGGAACCATGAATTCTACTGTCTACCAAAATATCCTAAAGGAGAATGTCCGGCCATCTGTTCGTCAACTCAAGCTGAAGCGATCTTGGGTGCTGCAGCAGGACAATGACCCAAAACACACCAGCAAATCCACCTCTGAATGGCTGAAGAAAAACAAAATGAAGACTTTGGAGTGGCCTAGTCAAAGTCCTGACCTAAATCCTATAGAGATGTTGTGGCATGACCTTAAAAAGGCGGTTCATGCTAGAAAACCCTCAAATAAAGCTGAATTACAACAATTCTGCAAAGATGAGTGGGACAAAATTACTCCAGAGCGCTGTAAAAGACTCGTTGCAAGTTATCGCAAACGCTTGATTGCAGTTATTGCTGCTAAGGGTGGCCCAACCAGTTATTAGGTGCAGGGGGCAATTTCTTTTTCACACAGGGCCATGTAGGTTTTGAGTTTTTTTCTCACTAAATAATAAAAACCATCATTTACAACTGCATTTTGTGTTCAATTATATTATCTTTGACTAATAGTTAACAGTTTTTGATGAGCAGAAACATTTAAGTTTGACAAACATGCAAAAGAATAAGAAATCAGGAAGGGGGCAAATAGTTTTTCACATCACTGTAATGTGACCATCACAGTCACTAACACTTATCGTTTATCCCCCATTCTTTGCAGTCCATTTACCAACAGAAATATAACAAGGACATTATCAATCCCCCTTGCTTTGCTTTTATGTTAGCCAGTTCAATGTTTATGGTAGCTAGAATTGCCAGGTCTTTTCACAATTATCAGAACAAGCCTGGCAAGTGTATGTATGCTTCTATCCTGATACAATATTGAACAACCTTTTGCCACAGATATGGCTTATCATTCCTGTTTAGGCTCCTGTTTAGCATACTGCATATGGGGTACATGTTTACTGACTGTCACCTCCAACAGGCAAGACTAGGGGAGTAAAAGGTGCTGTGAACTAATATATAGCAAGAAGTTTTAAATCAGGATGATACCATTTATTGGCTAAATTTATTGGCCTACTGCTACTACTATGAACTAATATATGTGGATAAAAACTGATCATCACTTGTGCTCTGTGTGTTTCTTAGGATACTTTTTTTATGTGATAAAAATTCTAAGGCCCAAACTCCACAACTAAAGAAGATCCATTTGCCTAACCTTTCACTGTAAGCTTTATCTCCCACCCATAGTCACCAGCCTGAAACATGCCTCCCAACTTTTGGAACCAGGAAAAAAGGGACAATCCTGTAGATTTTATTGATGAATACAAATACCATGGGTGCTGTAAACATGTTTACACAGCATCCAGGACCAAAACATTTGTGTTTATCAATAAAGCTGCTTAAAGGACATCTGAGGTGAAAATAAACTAGTGTTAGGCGAACACCTGGATGTTCGGGTTCGCGAACGTTCGCCGAACATGGCCGCGATGTTCGGGTGTTCGCGCCGAACTCCGAACATAATGGAAGTCAATGGGGACCCGAACTTTCGTGCTTTGTAAAGCCTCCTTACATGCTACATACCCCAAATTTACAGGGTATGTGCACCTTGGGAGTGGGTACAAGAGGAAATTTTTTTTAGCAAAAAGAGCTTATAGTTTTTGAGAAAATCGATTTTAAAATTTCAAAGGGAAACTGTCTTTTAAATGCGGGAAATGTCTGTTTTCTTTGCACAGGTAACATGCTTTTTGTCGGCATGCAGTCATAAATGTAATACAGATGAGAGGTTCCAGGAAAAGGGACCGGTAACGCTAACCCAGCAGCAGCACACGTGATGGAACAGGAGGAGGGCGGTGCAGGAGGAGAAGGCCACGCTTTGAGACACAACAACCCAGGCCTTGCATGAGGACAAGAAGCGTGCGGATAGCATGCATTTTGCCGCCATGCAGTCATCAATGTAATAAAGATAAGAGGTTCCATAAACAGGGACCGGCAACGCTAACCCAGCAGCAGCACACGTGATGGAACAGGAGGAAGCGCAGGAGGAGAATGCCCCGCTTTGAGACACAACAACCCAGGCCTTGCATGAGGACAACAAGCGTGCGGATAGCATGCATTTTGCCACCATGCAGTCATAAATGTAATAAAGATAAGAGGTTCCATAAACAGGGACCGGCAACGCTAACCCAGCAGCAGCACACGTGATGGAACAGGAGGAGGCGCAGGAGGAGAAGGCCACGCTTTGAGACACAACAACCCAGGCCTTGCATGAGGACAAGAAGCGTGCGGATAGCATGCATTTTGCCGCCATGCAGTCATAAATGTAATAAAGATAAGAGGTTCCATAAACAGGGACCGGCATTGCTAACCCAGCAGCAGCACACGTGATGGAACAGGAGGAAGCGCAGGAGGAGAAGGCCACGCTTTGAGACACAACAACCCAGGCCATGCATGAGGACAACAAGCGTGCGGATAGCATGCATTTTGCCGCCATGCAGTCATAAATGTAATAAAGATAAGAGGTTCCATAAACAGGGACCGGCAACGCTAACCCAGCAGCAGCACACGTGATGGAACAGGAGGAGGCGCAGGAGGAGAAGGCCACGCTTTCAGACACAACAACCCAGGCCTTGCATGAGGACAAGAAGCGTGCGGATAGCATGCATTTTGCCGCCATGCAGTCATAAATGTAATAAAGATAAGAGGTTCCATAAACAGGGACCGGCAACGCTAACCCAGCAGCAGCACACGTGATGGAACAGGAGGAGGCGCAGGAGGAGAAGGCCACGCTTTCAGACACAACAACCCAGGCCTTGCATGAGGACAAGAAGCGTGCGGATAGCATGCATTTTGCCGCCATGCAGTTATAAATGTAATAAAGATAAGAGGTTCCATAAATAGGGACCGGAAACGCTAACCCATCACAGATGGTCATTGTTCATGTTACTTGGTTGGGGTCCAGGAGTGTGCATTGTCGTTTCCAATCCAGGATTGATTCATTTTAATTTGAGTCAGACGGTCTGCATTTTCTGTGGAGAGGCGGATACGCCGATCTGTGACGATGCCTCCGGCAGCACTGAAACAGCGTTCCGACATAACGCTGGCTGCCGGACAAGCCAGCACCTCTATTGCGTACATTGCCAGTTCGTGCCAGGTGTCTAGCTTCGATACCCAATAGTTGAAGGGTGCAGATGGATTGTTCAACACAGCTACGCCATCTGACATGTAGTCCTTGACCATCTTCTCCAGGCGATCGGTGTTGGAGGTGGATCTGCACGCTTGCTGTTCTGTGGGCTGCTGCATGGGTGTCAGAAAATGTTCCCACTCCAAGCACACTGCCGATACCATTCCCTTTTGGGCACTAGCTGCGGCTTGTGTTGTTTCCTGCCCTCCTGGTCGTCCTGGGTTTGTGGAAGTCAGCCTGTCGGCGTACAACTGGCTAGAGGAGGGGGAGGATGTCAATCTCCTCTCTAAAGTCTCCACAAGGGCCTGCTGGTATTCTTCCATTTTGACCTGTCTGACTCTTTCTTCAAACAGTTTTGGAACATTGTGTTTGTACCGTGGATCCAGAAGGGTATAAACCCAGTAATTGGTGTTGTCCAGAATGCGCACAATGCGTGGGTCGCGTTCAATGCAGTCTAGCATGAATTGAGCCATGTGTGCCAGAGTCCTGCCAGAATCCTCATCATCCACTTGTGAGCGTTGTGATAGTTGTTGTGATGCATCATAGTCGTCACCTTCTTCCTGGTCTGCTTCTGCTGACCATTCGCGCTGAATTGTGGAAGTCCAACGTGCACCGCTCTGGCCCTCGTCAGTGGTGGCATGAAATTCCTGCTCCAACTCCAGCTGTTCCTTCTCCTCTTCTTCGTCATAGCTGCTGGGGCCAGCGTTTCCTGAGGCAGATGGCCTGATGTTGGTACCATCACGCTGATCGTTTTCTCCTTCAGATTCCCCCAGTTGCATCATGACAGCTGTTTCCTTGATTTTCAACATTGACTTCTTCAGTAAACACAGCAGTGGTATGGTAATGCTGACTGAAGATTTGTCACTGCTCACAAGCAACGTGGATTGCTCAAAATTTTGGAGGACTTGGCAGAGGTCCAACATGTTGGCCCAATCGGATCCACAGAAGCTTGGCAGCTGTCCGGATGCGCCTCGGTACTGCGCCGTCATGTACTGGACCACTGCACTCTTCTGCTCGCAAAAGCGGGCTAGCATGTGCAGCGTAGAATTCCAGCGCGTAGGGACATCACACAGCAAGCGATGGTGGGGGAGATTGAAGCGCTCCTGCATCTTGGCGAGTGCCCCCGAAGCAGTACTGGAATTTCTACAATGTTTGGCCACTCGTCGCACCTTCAACAGAAGATCGGCCACGCCTGGGTATGTCCTCAGGAACCACTGAACTACTAGGTTCATCACGTGCACCAGGCAAGGGATGTGTGTCAGCTTAGCCAACCTTAAAGCGCGAATGAGATTACTCCCATTATCACACACAACCATGCCCGGTTTCAGGTCCAGCGGTGCCAGCCACAAATCCGTCTGTTCCTTTATTCCCCTCCAAATTTCCTCCCCTGTGTGCTGCTTATCCCCAAGGCAGATCAGCTTCAGCAACGCTTGCTGACGCATGCCAACAGCTGTGCTGCACTGCTTCCACGATCCTACTGCTGCTGGGTTAGCGTTTCCGGATGAGGTACAGCTTTGAGATGCGTTGGAGGAGAAGGAGTCAGAGAGGTAGGTGCAGCTGTTGTTATCCAGTGGGAGGGACGGCGGTGCAGCTGTTTGCGGCGTGGGCAACACCCGCGCCGTAGCAGGTGAGGAATCGCTGCCAGGCTCCACAAGGTTCACCCAGTGCGCGGTAAGGGAGATGTATCGACCCTGGCCGAACGCACTCGTCCAGGTGTCAGTGGTGAGGTGAACCTTGCAGGCAACGGCATTCTTCAAGCTTCGGGTTATTTTGCTGACCACGTGCTCATGCAACTCAGGCACTGCAGAGCGCGCAAAGTGGGAGCGGCTGGGAAACGTGGGATGGCCACTGACATCATGCCCTTGAAGCTGTTTGTCTCCACCACTCGATATGGCAGCATTTCGCAGGCCAGAAGCTTGGCTATGCTGGCTGTTAGTGCCACGGCCCGGGGGTCATTTGCTGGCAATTTCCTCTTGCGCTCAAGCATCTCCGAGACAGACAACTGAACCGTAGGGCTGCACACTGAACGGCTGTTGGTTTTTGTGTTTGATGACTGGGAGACCTCAAGAGCACTATTCCGGAAAGTGACAGTGTCAGCGTCGTTTGAGGTTTGTGAATGTTGTTGTGAACCACGCAATGGCTGGGCTACTGCTGCTGCTGAGGAGGGTCTGGTGGTGAGTCTGGTGACCCCAAGGGAGGCAGTGTTGCTGATACCCTGTCCTGGCGGCCACAGAGTGGGATGTTTGGATACCATGTGGCGGGTCATGCTGGTGGTGGAGAGGTTGTTAATATGTTTCCCCCTGCTCAGGCGGGTCTTGCACACCTTGCAAATCACCATGGTACCATCCTCACTGCAGTCTTCAAAGAAAGGCCAGACTTTGGAGCACCTGCCTTGCTGGCGATTTCTGTTTGCGCCTCTTTTGCGTCTCACTTGAACTTCCACGCTTGTGGTGCCTGAAATTTCGCGCCGCCTACCTTGTGGCACAAGGCGAACTCGTGCAGCAGTGGGTTCTTCAACAGACTCATCTGTGCTGCTACGACGGCGATGTTCTCCTTCACATACAAAATCTGGGTCTCTGTCAACATTGTCCATACCCTCCTCCTCTTCCATCTCCTCAAACTCGTCATATGTGATTGTGGGCCGCTGCCGTGGAGTAGAGCTCCCCACAACAACCTCTGCGCAGCACACTCCAACGTCGTCTTCAAGATCTTCTCAGCCGACCTCCTGCAATTGAAACCCCTCCTGCCCAACTTGCTCTGGGATTTGGGTTTCAAAGTCCTCCTCGGACTCGCCTTGCATTTCAGTGCGCGGTGCATTTCCCACAGTCAATGGTTGTGAATCCGGGCACAAAATTTCTGGCTGTTCCATTGACCTTTGAAAGGTGGAAGTTTGTTGGGCTGGGAATAGCTCCTGCGAATACCCCATTGTGTCCTGAGGAAATTCTTCGGACTGGTTATTTGGCAGTTGTGTGCGTGGTGTTGCTGCCGGTTGTGTCAGCTTTGTGCCCACTGGCTCCTTGTAACTGGCTGAGGACTCGGACCTCGTGCGTGATGTGCTGGTGCTGCTTAACCCACTGCTGGACGCTTGAGAGGTCATCCAATTAATTATCTGGTCCTGTTCTTTTGGATTTGTGAGGGTTAATTTCCTGGACAACATGGGCGGTATTGAGTGGGTTTTCTTCGGTGCTCCACTGTGGCCTGTACGTGAACCGTCAGGGGGAACACCTCTTCCCTTGCCCCTCCCTCTTTCACAGGATTTCTTCTTCATTTCACTTATCCTTAAAGTACACGCTGACTGGCAGCAGTACAGTGGCAGTACAGAAATGCTATACAGTGGCGGGTGAGCGGTGTACTACTGTTCCCAGCAGCGACATAGAGCACAATGCTATACAGGGTGAGCGGTGTACTACTGTTCCCAGCAGACACACAGAGTGGCAGTAAACACAATTCTATATAGTGTGGGTGAGCGGTGTACTACTGTTCCCAGCAGCGACACAGAGCACAATGCTATACAGGGTGAGCGGTGTACTACTGTTCCCAGCAGACACACAGAGTGGCAGTAAACACAATGCTATATAGTGTGGGTGAGCGGTGTACTACTGTTCCCAGCAGCGACACAGAGCACAATGCTATACAGGGTGAGCGGTGTACTACTGTTCCCAGCAGAGACACAGAGTGGCAGTAAACACAATGCTATAGTGTGGGTGAGCGGTGTACTACTATTCCCAGCAGCGACACAAAGCACAATGCTATACAGGGTGAGCGGTGTACTACTGTTCCCAGCAGACACACAGAGTGGCAGTAAACACAATGCTATATAGTGTGGGTGAGCGGTGTACTACTGTTCCCAGCAGCGACACAGAGCACAATGCTATACAGGGTGAGTGGTGTACTACTGTTCCCAGCAGAGACACAGAGTGGCAGTAAACACAATGCTATAGTGTGGGTGAGCGGTGTACTACTATTCCCAGCAGCGACACAAAGCACAATGCTATACAGGGTGAGCGGTGTACTACTGTTCCCAGCAGACACACAGAGTGGCAGTAAACACAATGCTATATAGTGTGGGTGAGCGGTGTACTACTGTTCCCAGCAGCGACACAGAGCAAAATGCTATACAGGGTGAGCGGTGTACTACTGTTCCCAGCAGACACACAGAGTGGCAGTAAACACAATGTTATATAGTGTGGGTGAGCGGTGTACTACTGTTCCCAGCAGAGACACAGAGTGGCAGTAAACACAATGCTATATAGTGTGGGTGAGCGGTGTACTACTGTTCCCAGCAGCGACACAGAGCAAAATGCTATACAGGGTGAGCGGTGTACTACTGTTCCCAGCAGACACACAGAGTGGCAGTAAACACAATTCTATATAGTGTGGGTGAGCGGTGTACTACTGTTCCCAGCAGACACACAGAGTGGCAGTAAACACAATGCTATATAGTGTGGGTGAGCGGTGTACTACTGTTCCCAGCAGAGACACAGAGTGGCAGTAAACACAATGCTATATAGTGTGGGTGAGCGGTGTACTACTGTTCCCAGCAGTGACACAGAGCAAAATGCTATACAGGGTGAGCGGTGTACTACTGTTCCCAGCAGACACACAGAGTGGCAGTAAACACAATGCTATATAGTGTGGGTGAGCGGTGTACTACTATTCCCAGCAGCAACACAAAGCACAATGCTATACAGGGTGAGCGGTGTACTACTGTTACCAGCAGACACACAGAGTGGCAGTAAACACAATGCTATATAGTGTGGGTGAGCGGTGTACTACTGTTCCCAGCAGCGACACAGAGCACAATGCTATACAGGGTGAGCGGTGTACTACTGTTCCCAGCAGAGACAGAGTGGCAGTAAACACAATGCTATATAGTGTGGGTGAGCGGTGTACTACTATTCCCAGCAGCGACACAGAGCACAATGCTCTACAGGGTGAGCGGTGTACTACTGTTCCCAGCAGACACACAGAGTGGCAGTAAACACAATGCTATATAGTGTGGGTGAGCGGTGTACTACTACTCCCAGCAGCGACACAATGACCGGGGGACCCTGGCTAGCCTGGCTGGAGAGAGAACTACCTTGCCTGCCTACCCAAAGCTAAACCCACAGACAAATGGCGGAGAAATGACGTGGATCGGGTATTTATTTACCCGAACCACGTGACCCGTTCGGCCAATCAGAGCGCGTTCGGGTCCGAACCACGTGACCTGTTCGGCCAATCACAGCGCTAGCCGAACGTTCGGGTAACGTTCGGCCATGCGCTCTTAGTTCGGCCATATGGCCGAACAGTTTGGTCGAACACCATCAGGTGTTCGGCCGAACTCGAACATCACCCGAACAGGGTGATGTTCTGCAGAACCCGAACAGTGGCAAACACTGTTCGCCCAACGGTAAAATACACTGATGAGAAACACAATTCTATCTTTCCTCAGTAGATATCCCAGAGTTTAATTTTATATTTAAATCTAGTTTTTCAGTTTTTACTGTTTCATTGTCTCTGCTCAATGACACCTTCATTGAAGTATGTCAGAACTCAAATCTATGAATTATTGACCTTTTTTTAATCTCTTTCCTACTCTCAGAAGCTATTTACAGACAGGAAAGTGTTTTATGGCTGTAATTACTTAGTGAGGGTTATGCTATAATCTGACCCAGTCCGACCAGGAAGAAACTGTCACTTGCATACCTGTTAAACTTTTTCAGGCAGAGAAAAAAAAATAACACAGCATAGTTATTTGTGTGCTAGGCACTGTACATACACATGTCTATCTCATCATGTCACCTCGGTTCTCCTTTAAAGAGGAACTATCAAAATAATTCTGTAAACCCCTCATACCTATATAGCTTTAAGACAATGAAAAGCTTTTCTGAAGTCTCTGATCACAGCCTGTGTGAAAGGGTTACCTTGTGTATCAGCTGTTTGTAACAAAGTCGTCGTGGGGGGCAGAGCTGTACTATGTAGATAAGTGCCACTTCTCTGTCACTATTCACTGAGGAATGATTTACTGTTTGTTTCTGCAATGCCCACGCACGCACCCGCACACACAGCTTTCTCACAGATCATATGAGAACAGCTGAGAGATTGTTCAGCTACAGAGAAAGGATCTGAAGAGAGGGAGCTGTACTTCATTCCCATACTTGCATGCTTGCACCACCATTCAGAATGAGCTCTTTCTGGCTGCAATTTCTGTTTACTTGCTCACTGCGTGAGGCAGACAGAGACACAAGAACAACTCATTCGTTATTTAAACACTATTTGATGCTATATTTCTTCTATCATTCTGAACACATTTCTATCACAGGGTTACTGTTAGTAAGGTCTGTTTCTGCTGTTTCTGTATGCTGGATGTGCTGGACGTAGTCCTCCATAGTAATGCCCACAGTGAAAACTGTTTTCTGTAAATGTCCTTTTTTTATTCACATAAAACATAAAAAGATGAAAAAAATCCTTTGTATTGCTATTTGCAAGTAATTACTGGAAATGTGGCATTTAGAATTTTAGTTAACTTGTAACTTGGTAGTTGTCCTTTAATTTTGAGGATTGTGCAGACCCACTCCTGTTCCTAGCATCGCTGAGGATGTGGTACTGCCCTGCTATGGGTTATTGCACACCACACAGCCGGGCTCTGCGAATCCGACCGCACATAGATCTGCGCTACTAGGTTAATGGGCACTGCTCCCTCAGCATTAGCATCACTAAAATTGCTGGGCAATCATACCACTGTTTGGTAAATTAGGGCCAATTCAGGTAGGCTTCAAATTTTCTCACTGTACTTTAAATATCTTCTAGTCAGAGTGTGTTGATAAAACATGTACAGGAAATTTGATGCATTACCCTTCGCACACCACTATTCTCTTCAACAAACATTACTATATGTTAAAAGCAAGCGTTCTTAATTGCACACACTGCAATATAGGATTATTCTGTACAGGAGGTATTAGGTTAGTAAGACTGTATGTTTGTATACATCCATTATAACATCAATTGATTTTGCAGCTGCTGTTTGACTTCAACCTCTGCTACTATGACAATGATTTCCCAGTATTCCCAAGTACTTCTGTAGCTATGTTTACTTCTGCAGTGGTCCATTCAATGTATTGTAGACATGCTATGAATGCAGCCTAAGTGCATAATGCTACATTTTTGAATTCTAAAGTGTATCTGCTATTTAATGGCTTCTGCTATACTGAAGAATCTTTTACAATTCTAGGAGGCTTTTAGAACAGCATAATTTAATGCAGGTAAAAATTCCATTTCACAATACTGACTGGTCTCTCTCCTCCTATCTACTTGAAATTAGTCTGGTTTCTGCCCTAATCACTCCAGTCACGTCTTTGCGACCACTGCTGGAAATGGCTTCATCATCCACAAGGCAAGCCTAGGCAGTTTCCTAAGCCTGGGGAGAGTCTAGGGCCCTGGTGGATGCTAGCCACCACCAAATCTTACAAAAGAAGCCAGGTAACCATTAGCGGTGGGCAACAACTGCTATCTTGTCTTGGGTCCCATTTAGTCTTAAAGGAGTTATCAGGCAAATTAATGAATATGAGGTTTACTCACCCGGAGCTCTCTCCAGCCCCTTGCAGCCGACTGTCCCACGCCGACCGCACTGCTTCCCGCCGTTCCCACGGTCTCTGGGCTCGGTATACTGCGGCTGCGCGAAGAGCCGCTGTCAATGAATACCGAGCCCAGAGACCGTGGGAACGGCAGGGAGCGGAGCGGTCGGCGTGGGACAGTCGGCTGCAAGGGGCTGAAGAGAGCTCTGGGTGAGTAAACCTCATATTCATTAATGTGCCTGATAACTCCTTTAAACCTTTTCTGCCTGCATCCCAAACCAGCAAATACATGCTGCCTTCAGCAGCAGTCACACAGGGATATAGACACCGAGGCGTTAATACCCACCGCCCCCCCCCCCCGCTATAGCACATCCCATACCCCAACCAACAGTTACAGAGGCATCAATACCCCCCCTCCCGCAGTAGCACACAGGCATTCAATCCCCTCAGCAGCAGTCACTCAGACCCCTCCCAATACCCCACCCCAACCCGCAGTTACAGAGGCATCCAATCCCTCAGCAGTAGTCACACAGAAACCTAATCGCCTCCAGCTACAGTTACCCAATCCCCCACAGTTGCGGTGACACAGACACCCAGTTGCCCTCTATACAGCAGTTACATGGGCACTTAATTCTCTCCTCAGCAACAGTCACATAGGCACCCAATTCTGTCCCCAGCAGCAGTCACAATTTTCAGTACTCACCTGTACAGGTTCCTCCACTGGCATATTCAACTGTTTTTGCAAACAGTGGCCAAAGTCTAATGATCTACCTGGGGGAGTGTGCACATTTATAAGGTGTAGCATCAGGTTTTAGGTTGGGCACAAACAAAAATAGGTGTGGTACACAAAAGTGCGCAACAACGTGTCAATAATCGCCCTACAAAACCACTTCTGTTAGCACCCAGTGCCGATGGTTGCGGCAGCTACTATGCTTGTGTCTGATGGTTTGTTGCACTTTCAGTCCTTGATGGCCTGCCTTTTCACAGGCCGTATAAAAAATAAATAAATAAAAAAAACAACCCTTTCCACTTTCATATACAGCCGGCTATAATTTTTTTTAAAAGTGTCAGGATGTTCAAATGTCAGTTCTTTCCTCCCATCTTCACATTTTATCAACCTGCAGTAAAAGTACATGATAGTGTGTAAGCAAGGCAACAGTGATTAGCAACAGTACTACTGACCTTTACTCATATACTCAGTGACAATGTAGATGGGCTCCTCAGAGACCACTGCGTACAGCTGCACCAGTTTATCGTGTTTCAACTTCTTCATAATCTGAGCTTCTTCCAGAAAAGACTCGGGAGACATGGTTCCTGGTTTCAGAGTCTTTATTGCCACCTTGGTATTTCCATTCCATGTACCTGCAAGTAGGGAAATACAAACAAGCATATCTTAATGTCATATAACAAAGGCTAAGCAAAATCTGAGTTGCCATACTGTGGCTCATCTATGGCTTGTAGCATATAAAGTTGTGTTTCATTAGAACGCAAGAGGTATTGAATAATTCAGTGTGGTCATTGAACCATAAGGCCTGGAACCCACTACAAACTGTGCATGAGCCTGCAATGTAAGGCTCTCTATTAGGCTAGGTTTCTACTTGTGCGTTTTGTATTAGATTTTTTGCATAGAAAATTCGCATTAGTTTAGCAACAAATGTGTGAGAGAACGCGGAAAAGCCGCCGCGTGTGCTGCTAAGGAGGCGGCTGATTCCACGTCCAATGCGGCGGGTTGCACGCGGAAGCGTGCGTCTGGTAACAGGGCAGAACGCGGAAAAGCCGCCGCATGTAACATCAGTAAGGCGGCTGGTTTCGCGTCCAGTGCGGCGGTTTGCACGCGGCAGCGTGTGTCTGGTGTGGCTGAGTCTGTTAGTGCACACAGGCTTAGGAATACACGCGCGCGCGCTGAGAGGCAGAACTCTTATACTGGGCAAGGAGAGATCAGCTGATCACGCCGATCAGCTGACTCCAGAGCAGGTTACTATTGGTTGATCAATTAGGGGCGGTGCCGGAGAGCACTACTCCATATATAGTTACTGCTGGCCAGTCTCAAGTTGTCTGCCGTTGCGAACACTACGTGGAAGCACTCAGACCTTAGTCAGATCCAACAATGTGTTTGAACCAGGTGGGCCTGGGAATTCACACTGAGCCAGATTACTTGTACTGTTATTCTGTTTATGCTTAGACTAGTTCCAGGGTGTAGAGACCACGGACCTCACACCCAGACTAGGGAACTTGTGTTATCAATCTGTTATATTTCAGACTAGTTCCAGGGTGTAGAGACCACGGACCTCACACCAGACTAGGGGACTTGTGTTAGCTATCTGTTATTCATCAGACTAGTTCCAGGGTGTAGAGACCAAGGACCTCACACCCAGACTAGGCATTGTTGATATCTGTTATGACTTACTGCTTTCCTGACTATCCCTCTGATCTCTGATTCGGTACCTCGCATATCTGATATTCCGTTGCCAGACCCTGCTTGCCTTGGATACCAAATCAGCCTTCTCTGTCCTTGTACTTTATCTGTCCGTGTGTTGCCGACCAGGCGTGCCCGACCTCGAGAGCTATCTCTCCTCTTAAGAGATAGTCTCCAGATCAGATAGTGACATCCACCTTCAGGTGTCACTCCTTCTCTGGTCCTTCCTACCTCCAGCCTGACTCCACCCCTTGGAGAGTCTCAGGCTGCTGGAAGGTTCTTGTGCCCTCAAGAGCAGTATTCCTTTACTGCCTATTATCACCTGCTCAGCAGGTGCATCACTCAAAGTACTACTGTTACACCAAACACTCACATACCAATAGGTGTCCAGAGGTTAGCAATATATCTGTATTATCGGTGATTCTGCAGATCATCAATAATCAGGTATATATATGCATTCTTGGTGATACTGCAGATCACCAATAATCAGATTCGCTCTGCGTGCTGACACCAATCGTTACAAAATGGTAGTGAATGGGGCCATTTCCATTTAATAGGAGTTTTTAAAAGCTTAATTTTTGGGGATATTTTACGCATATTGGCCGCGATTTGTGTATAATGCTTTGCAATGGCATTGGATAGCAATGCAAATGTTTGTGTTATTTGTGCAAACATTTGCATTAAATGCATGGTTAAAGGAAGTTGTCAGCACTCATGGTTATGTTAAAGTTGACTAATGCAAATTTTCGCATATGAAAATATGCATAAAACGAGTACACATTTATATGCAAATTTTTGCCAATTAAAAAAATCACTGACGATTTTTTTGGATGCGGAAATTTCACACTACAGTGGAAACGTAGCCTAACTGCTGCAAGGATCGGTGGGTGGTGAGGGTAACCTGCTTGAAATGAGGCCTACCTATATAAAATTTTTTCCCAAACTCTTACAAAGCTTTGTGGCCACCCCCTCTGCATTGCTGCAGCCAGTCAATTAGGCTTCCAAGCTGAGGCAGGCAGAGACAAGCAGATGGGGGTGGCCACAGAGCTTTGGAAGAGTTTGGTGGGAAATGGTCATGGCTGTCTTGCAGATGGAGAGCGCAGAGTTTCTGACATCTAACGTACTATGGGTAGGCAGGTGAATGATTAACCCTATCACCTGCCAATTCATGCAGCAATAAGAGAGAACCTTACATGGCAGGTTCTGTATTTTAACAACCCATAAACAGGTTAATCGATCGAGCTGTAAAATCTGGCATTGTACCACATTTAAAAATGTTTTTCCTGCTGTCACTTTAATTGCGATTCTCTGGAAAACCACAAGGTCTTCCAGAACTTTTCCCTTGTTTCCACTCTTCTTAGAGCAGAGGATAGATTAAAAAAGGTCAATAGTTCATGTATTTTAGCTCTGGGACACTCAGGCCTCGTTCACATCAATTAGTGCAGATGGCTGTGCGATCGGAACGCAGCACGTACAATCGCACACCATCTGGTCTGTGCTGCAGATTTCATACATTACAGTGAATGGGTCAGTGTTGCGATTCTCAAAAAATGTTTTAATCTATTTTGTAAATTTTTAAACAGAAAATAAAATCATGGGATATCTTTATCATTTTTAGGAGTAGGTGGATAGATACAATTGTTTATCTCATCAGTTTTTTCACTTCGGGTTCACTTTAACCCTGTCCACTCATTAGTCCTGCAGGGTGGGACACTGCAATTATTCAGTTCTTGTCATACGTCCCGCAGTGCAGGACACAAATATGGCAGGCTTGTATGTTGCACTGGAAGAGAGATGCTGTTACTAGCATTTCTGTAAACAAACCTCAGAAGTAAGTCCGCTTTACCACTGGTAGACTGAAAGGGGGTGAATTGACCACCTAGCAGCTGCATCCATGTATTTGCTGACCGCTTGCTAGAGCTTGCACGGGCGTTTTACAGCATATTGAAGATTTTATTCTGCTTATAGTACATTAATTCTATTCCAAAAGTAGTAGAATGTTAAGTTTATTATTGGGCTCCAAGCCCGATGTGCCACTTCTATTTAGCATGCGGACTTCTATAAACAGGCTAATAATCCAGCTGAACCTCATACTACTTAGCTGTTGTACAATCAACTATTAACTGCGCATGGCTGACTTAAAAAAAAAAAACAAGTTTAGATTAGTTTCACTTTAAAGGATACCCGAAGTGACATGTGACATGATGAGATAGACATGGGTATGTACATTGCCTAGCACACAGGTAACTATGCTGTGTTCCTTTTTTTCTTTCTCTGCCTGAAATATCAGGTATGTAAGTGGCTGACTCAGTCCTGACTCAGACAGGAAGTGACTACAGTGTAACCCTCACTGATAAGAAATTCCCATTTTTTTCTCTTTCTTGCTCTCAGAAGCCATTTTCTGCTTTTTATAGTGTTTTATAGTGTTTTATAGTTAGAATTTCTTATCAGTGAGGGTCACACTGTAGTCACTTCCTGTCTGAGTCAGGACTGAGTCAGCCACTTACATACCTGATATTTAACTTTTTCAGGCAGAGAAAGAAAAAAGGAACACAGCATAGTTATTTGTGTGCTAGGCACTGTACATACACGTCTATCTCATCATGTCACGTCGGGTATCCTTTAATAAAATAATCTTTTAAGATTTCCTTCAGAGACACAGGAGTGTGTCCCAGTCTCTATCCATCTGGAAAGTAAACCTTCTGCTAATCTTAGTTTTGGTGCATGTGAAAAAAAAATGAGTGTAAACACCTGTGAGCACTTCTACAGTGACAAAATAATGTACAAGCCAATTGTTTCTTGTATAAGCATACTGGGCCTGGTTTCCAAAAGTGACGATGCAAACCTGACCTGTATTCATTCAAAATTGTCTGCTATTACATGACAAAGTTAACAACACTCACCTGGGTCATATGGGACCATAGCACAAGTTGCTGAGAGGTTAGTGATACAGCGACTGCAGATTTGTAATGTTTACCCACAAAAAGAACTTTCTTAACCAGCAGTCTCTGGCCCCTTAAGGACCAGAAACCACTAGTAGAAAAAAACAGGGCTTACTGGCGTCACACTACACGTACCTGATGCTCTCACCATTCACGCTGCTCTCCCGTCACTGATGCCCACTCGCTCTGCCTTCGCTATGACAGCAGAGCTCCGTGAGCCGTCAGGAGCCGATTTCATTGGCTCCTGACCCTGTGATCCCTGTGAGCCAATGTGATTGCCTCACAGTGATCACAGGGTCAGAAGCCAATTGGCTCCTGACCGACTCACTGAGCTCATACCAACAGGACGAGTGGACAGCAGAGCCAGTGGGCTGCAGCAGCAGGAAAGCGGTGTGATAGTCGGTAGCATGCGATGGGACAATGAAATCTATGCCCTGGCAGAGATAACAGGCCCCAAACAAGGTGTAGATTGCAATTAGAGTGGTCTGGAAGCAGTTAATGAATCTCCACAGTTTTAAATGTATTTAGAGGTATTCTTTCCACAAGTTTATGCATGTAACTGCAAATAAGCAAACATTGATTCCTGAATCTTTCAGTATTCCTTTATATGTGTCTGATATGGCTCAGGCAAGAGATGCTAACTACTAACACCTAACAGCAGACAATATTTTATAAATCCTGGCTAGGTACAAAGCACACCTGACCAGAAGCAAAGCTACCTAAGATAAGCACAGATCCACATCCATCTGTGTGCGGTCTGTTCTCCTCCTCATTCTTCCCTTGAAAATGTAGACTTTTGGCTAATGTCAAATTTGCTGACAGGAGGAGACAGGCTTGTAGCGATGTTCCCTCCTATCACCTTCCCTTTCCCTCCTCTTCCCTGCCCCATTCATTCCCCTTTAAAGTGGACCTGAACTCTTGCACAGGACAGAAGGAAAACATAGCGAAATACACCCTGTATGTACAATAAAGATTTTAGTCTGTCTATGACTAATCGCAGCTGTAATTCCATCCCTCAGCTGTGTCAGCTGGCTGCCTCAGCAGAGCAGCCATTTTGTAAACACATAATGTTAACCCTACATCTGCTTCTATGAAAGAAGGAAGTAGACACACTGCAGATTTATTGCAGTATCTGTATCAGCTCTAGCAAAAAATTGTTTTTCTGTTAAGGTTATTGCTTATCTTTTAGAGCAGAGAGGAAGTTCCGAGTTCAGGTCCTGCTTTAAAGGATATTAAATGGAGTACATATTTTTGTTATAAATGTCATCCTTTTGCAGGCTATGGGAAATCTGCCAGCACCAAGGACATCGCCGCCAGCACGTTTGAAAGGAGGCTACTGCACATGCGCAGGAGCCATTACATCAGGTTCCAAGGTCATGACTATTATTAGTCAGGGCCTACTTACAGGATTTATAACTGAGGAAAGGAGGCGGATGGGGGGGAATTGAGGACCCATCCTACAAAAGGATGAAGTTTATAACAATGGTTTTCATTTTGGTCTCAGATGTCCTTTAAGAGTAGAAAATTGGGCATGAACATGTGCTTACCTCTGAAAGATTTGCCTGAGGTCAAGTATCCTTTAAAGATTTACTTCAGTTTCCTGACCGTCTTCAGCCCAGAGAACTTCAGTAAATCAGATGCATGGTGTAATTTCTACTCCTGTCTCACAAGTGTTTATTTCTTTCTACTGTGTCCTAAACTGAGCAAATGATCAACCTTACCATACCACACTTCAGCGAAACAGCCCTGACCGAGCCTCTGCTTCAGCAATATTGTGCTTCGTGACACTTCAAATGCATCTTTAGCCAATCCATTAGTTTGTGGGACATAGTTCCGTGCAATCATTGTTAAATTATAACACAAACCATCAGCTTTCTCTATAGAAAAGGAGATCAATGAAACACATGTAATTAATTCTACAGCATGCAAGAAGAAAGATGGAAGGTGTTTTGTACTTTGTAATGAAAGACAGAAATATGCTCGAAGGACCTTTAGATAGGATCTAATAAACCGGTATTTTTTCACTAACTTTCTCAGCAGAAATGCAGCCACGCTGTAATTTCATTACTTCATCTTACAGCACCTTCCAACTTTCTATTTACTGCTCTACACCAGAGCAGCCAAATAGAAGAGAAATGGATGTTGTCTGCGTACCCATCCATACTTCCCCAAACTGTCCATTTCCCAGCCTCTTGATCAACTGGAGGGACTCTCTTGGAATTTCCCAGACATCTTTGGTTTTGACAGACAGGTCAGTAAGCCTTGGCATTCCTTTATGGCAGGGTACTACTAAGCGGCAACAGAGACCAGCTGCTCTCTCTGAGAGGTACACAACAAGAAGAAGCAAAGAGAAAACACAATATGACACAAGACAGAAGCAAAGCACACCTTTCTCATAACAGCATAACAAATATCACGCATGTAAATTGGGTTGCCCATTACATAAGCCTCAGCAAGGAGAGATGTCAAGGAAGTAGTCATCTCCTGCATTTAACCTGAACAAATACACTTTTTTTCCCATTTAAAGTAAATGGAATTAACAGTTCTAAAGAGATACTTTGTCTATGGCTAATCAGATTTGTGAGCTGCTGATTAATTAATCTAATCAGCAGCTTAAAGGGAAGCTTAAGGGGAAAAAATGATTTGAACTTATCTGGAGCTTCTTCTAGCCCCCTGGACTCATACTGTGCCCACGACGTCCTCCTGCTCCCCTCCGACCAGCGGCATCCACCCCCGCCAGTAGTCTTTTTTTGCCTAAAGCTTCCCTTTAAGACCTTATTCACACGGTGAATCACAAAACACCAGCAAAATCACTAGTATTTTGTAAAGCGATATTCCCACAATTTTTCACGATTTTGAAGCGATTGTGATTTGCGATTCTTTAACATTGGAACGCAATCACTCCAAAATTGCTAAAAAATGCTGCATGTGTTGCATTTGCAATTGCAGAAAATCACTAATAACAACTGGCAAACAAAGATTGAATAAACCTGTTTTATTTTCTCCTATTTTTTATTTTGCCGACCCTGGAAAAGGCAACAACATAAATGAATCCCAGGCTATGCCAAATTCCAGGGCCTAGGATAACAGAAACTTCATTTGCAAGTGGGTCAGTCTGCTGCCCTTGTAGTTACATCAAATACAGTATATGGCCATGCAAAATTACACTTTAGCAAAATTAGCACTTTATTACCTGGGTTAAGATCTATTATCACAATTTAACTGGTAAACCCTAAATAGATTAAATTCACCGCATTCATAAGCTTGCAACTTCCAACCTAGTGATTAATAGGTTTAGTGTCAGCTTCAATGTTTTGAAAGTAGTATGTGGAACATGAGTTAGGGCATCACCGCTGCAAAGACAGCACCACCACACAGGTTATGCCTTCTGTGATCTGTTTAGCCATTAGAAATTGATTAATTTATATGCATGTCTATTCATTTCATGGTTTATGAACCACTGCAATCTGAAAGACACAGCAACTAAAAATATCCCTATATTATTGTTTGCATGGGAGGGATTAGATGAATCAAAGGATAAACCCATGCAGTTCACTTACAGACAATTCAACGTAGATATTTCTAAATTGGCATCTGTTTGATTCAAGTGTATTGGTGTTCAGAGTCTGACAAACAGCTGAACTGGAATACTTACAGTGGCTTGCAAAAGTATTCGGCCCCCTTGAAGTTTTCCACATTTTGTCACATTACTGCCACAAACATGAATCAATTTTATTGGAATTCCACATGAAAGACCAATACAAAGTGGTGTACACGTGAGAAGTGGAACAAAAATCATACATTATTCCAAACATTTTTTACAATTAAATAACTGCAAAGTGGGGTGTGCGTAATTATTCGGCCCCTTTGGTCTGAGTGCAGTCAGTTGCCCATAGACATTGCCTGATGAGTGCTAATGACTAGATAGAGTGCACCTGTGTGTAATCTAATGTCAGTACAAATACAGCTGCTCTGTGACAGCCTCAGAGGTTGTCTAAGAGAATATTGGGAGCACCAACACCATGAAGTCCAAAGAACACACCAGACAGGTCAGGGATAAAGTTATTGAGAAATTTAAAGCAGGCTTAGGCTACAAAAAAATGTCCAAAGCCTTGAACATCCCACGGAGCACTGTTCAAGCGATTATTCAGAAATGGAAGGAGTATGGCAAAACTGTAAACCTACCAAGACAAGGCCGTCCACCTAAACTCACAGGCCGAACAAGGAGAGCACTGATCAGAAATGCAGTCAAGAGGCCCATGGTGATGCTGGATGAGCTGCAGAGGTCTACAGCTCAGGTGGGGGAATCTGTCCATAGGACAACTATTAGTCGTGCACTGCACAAAGTTGGCCTTTATGGAAGAGTGGCAAGAAGAAAGCCATTGTTAACAGAAAAGCATAAGAAGTCCTGTTTGCAGTTTGCCACAAGCCATGTGGGGGTCACAGCAAACATGTGGAAGAAGGTGCTCTGGTCAGATGAGACCAAAATTGAACTTTTTGGCCAAAATGCAAAACGCTATGTGTGGCAGTAAACTAACACTGCACATCACTCAGAACACACCATCCCCACTGTCAAATATGGTGGTTGCAGCATCATGCTCTGGGGGTGCTTCTCTTCAGCAGGGACAGGGAAGCTGGTCAGAGTTGATGGGAAGATGGATGGAGCCAAATACAGGGCAATCTTGGAAGAAAACCTCTTGGAGTCTGCAAAAGACTTGAGACTGGGGCGGAGGTTCACATTCCAGCAGGACAACGATCCTAAACATAAAGCCAGGGCAACAATGGAATGGTTTAAAACAAAACATATCTATGTGTTAGAATGGCCCAGTCAAAGTCCAGATCTAAATCCAAACGAGAATCTGTGGCAAGATCTGAAAACTGCTGTCCATCTAATCTGACTGAGCTGGAGCTGTTTTCCAAAGAAGAATGGGCAAGGATTTCAGTCTCTAGATGTGCAAAGCTGGTAGAGTCATACCCTTAAAGACTGGCAGCTGTAATTGCAGCAAAAGGTGGTTCTACAAAGTATTGACTCAGGGGAGCTGAATAATTACGCACACCCCACTTTGCAGTTATTTATTTGTAAAAAATGTTTGGAATCATGTATGATTTTCGTTCCACTTCTCACGTGTACACCACTTTCTATTGGTCTTTCAGGTGGAATTCCAATAAAATGTATTCATGTTTGTGGCAGTAATGTGACAAAATGTGGAAAACTTCAAGGGGGCCGAATACTTTTGCAAGCCACTGTATGTGGGCCCAACACAACTGGGAGTAGAGTTGTAAAAAAAAAGAAAAAAAAAAAAAGAAAGAAACGCGCTGTCCATAGCAATAACACAGCTTTCTGGTTAACTAGTGCAGTATTTCCCATCAAAAGGCAGTGATGAAGCTGTGGTGACTTCTAATATGCAATTGTGTTCTTTCATCTTCCTCTAACTCCCATGCACACAACTGGATATAGGAAGTGAACACAGCTTCAGTTTATTGTTCTTCACTGCACATCTCCCTTGGAAAATTGACTCCTCTATTTGGAGTATGAATTATGTGGCCTCATTCCACTTTTGGCAGAGCTGTAGTGCTCAGCATGGAAAACTGGCACTCGTTGCTCCTTCGAGGTCATACTCTCCTGCGGGCCCTGCTTCTCCAGACTGCTTCTGACAGCAAGGAAAGATCCACATTCTTTAAACCACTCACATGCAAAACTGCTTTAAAACAAAGACTGAACTGAAACACACATTTAAGCACAACAGATATTTTTCCCACATGGAATATTTCTTAGATAAAGGTCTTGAGAGAGACCGTTGCAATGCCAGTACACATAACATTTATATCAGTCGCCAAAACACTTTGAGCAGCATTCTGCCTGCACTCTTCTTTAGCATTACCAGTGGTGGCTAATAACTTCTTAATCACATAGGATGCACACATTAGTGTAGGGCTCTTTAAATCCAGTCCTCAGTTTTTGACATAGCTCAAATTAACTGAGGTGACTGAATCAGGAAAGGAGAGATTTGTCAAGTACAACACATTTCCCCATACATCCTAAACACTGGCAAGGATAGGGCCCTTGAGGACTGGAGTTGGACATTCCTGCATTAGAGAATTTAAAGAGTAAATAAACTATAGGAGACAATCAGTACAACTAGCAGCACATTAACCTGACCTGTAATTCTCAATATTATGCAGTATATTGGCTGGCACCTATAATAGTGTTGGCTCCTGTTAAATAAAAACAGCACTCTTCATTGCCTGGTCTACCCAAATCCAGTGCAGCACGTTTTTCATAAAACACTAATATGAATGAAAAGTAGTGATATAACAAATGGTCTTCACAAAAATAAAAATGTCCCTTGGTTATGGATTTTTCATAGTGTGCATTTCTAGGGGTGTGCCACTAAGGGGGGGGGGGGGGGACAACTATGGACCACATAGGACAACATACCAGATTTGACACAACTATGGAGAAGGAAAATGAGTAAACTACACTTCCTTGGTAACTGCTATGGGACTTTTCCACTCTCTGCTGTTCCATTACGTGGACAGTGACTATCAGAGGGTGCCAGGGAGCCCTGTATTGCTGTATTAGAGGGAGGGATGAAATCAGGCATCTCCTCGGCCACAAGAGCCGCTCAATGGTAGATGGGCCACTGGGAACAATGGTTTCAATTATTTTTAATCACATACAACAATGCAACATAGTGTAGTATGAAGTTGAAACATATTTAAACAAAGTGCAATAAATTCCTCTGGAATATCCTCATAATATATATGTTGGTATTTTTCAGAAATTACCCTTCAGATTATCGCAACAACACTACATCTGCATACATATCTGCAGGAGAAACTTGCAAATAGCAAGTGATGGGGGATCTGAGGCCTAAGTCTACTCAGAAACAGTTAAAATGAATAATGGCCATTCCTACATAACCCCCCCCCCCCTCCGCCCTATTCCCTGTTATATCCCCATCACTCAAGATGCTCTCTCAGCAGTTAAGTTAATGTGAACGCTGCCGGAGTACTAGGCAAGCTAGGCAATGAAAAACATTGACTCTAATGCATGCAGCCAAGGATAATACAGGAAACTGCAATGCCAGCTACAAAACCATTAATGGAGTTGGTTGTGCTTTAAGTACACTTATTGACTTGACTTTCCATTTCTGAACATATGTGAGGGCTGATGAAAGGAGAAGTGCAGAGAAATGGACATCAGTTCAATCCAAACATCCAAACAACTACAAGGGGATGTATTGCATAATTAAATATGCCGGTAAATATTATATAAGATGCCTACATGTCACCTATGGCGCAATCATCCTGAACTCCTTGAAGATGTTTAAATGAAGGTCCTGACTGTATGTAAATAGTATTATTATCGCCTGTGCAGTATACTGAACAATTTGATAAACTTTTTTCAAGTTACTTGTATAATTTTTCGAAGGAAAAAAAAAATAAGTAGCACAACTAATATTGGTCCCCATACAGAGAAGACTGTAATCAAATGACATCTTAAAACTGAATGATGGCCTGATTGGTATGTGTGTGTTAGTTCTAATAACATTCTCTTTATGATGAATAAAATCTACTTTTGACTGGGGAGTTCTGGCTGTTTGGTACCTTCGTAGTTCTACTAACAGCTAACTAGAAGCTCTACCCATCGTTTGTCGTTGGCCAGAGCAATCTAGAAACTGATTATTGTCTGTCATTATTGTTGAATACTGAATTTGTCTGTGTCTGAAGAATCTGCTGATGCCTTAGATGGGCACCTCCCTAATGCATGTTTAGGAGTGTTCAGAAGATATCACCCACTATATCTGGTTATTGCCAGCAGTCTCAACACAACAGACAGTGTGGATAATTCTATTAATGCACATATTGTGGAACACCAGTCTTTTTAGTATCACAAGTATTTTCAGAGCATGTTATGAGTGTGTGAAAAATCCGAAAAAAAGTATTCAAATATTAACTGAGCTGCTATAACTGGAGGAGAGGGAGGTACTTTTATTCAATCCATGCGAAAGTTATTTTCTCTTTGGATTTTCTCCTAGGTGATATGTTCACAACTAATTCATAAAATGCCTTTTAAAGAGGAACTCCAGTGAAAATAATTTAATAAAAAAGTGCTTAAAGGGAACCAGAGATCCTGTAAAGAAAAGAAGTTATACATGCCTGGGGCTTCCTCCAGCCCCATACGCGCTGATCGATCCCACGCCGCCATCCGCCGCTGCCCGCAACTACGAGAACCGGCTCCCATCGGTGACGTCATCGGAACCAGGCTACGCAGGAGAAGTGCGCCCTCTACGTATCTCTCCATACACTGCTGCAGAGATACGCAAAGAGCGCACCTCTGCTACGCTAGACTGGCTCCGACAGGTGGCAGAGCGGGGTCCCGGTTCTCATAGCTGCGGGCAGCGCTGGACGGCGGCGTGGGATCGATCAGCGCGTATGAGGCTGGAGGAAGCCCCAGGTATGTATAACTTCTTTTCTTTACAGGATCTCTGGTTCTCTTTAATTTGTACAATAATTATGTATAAATGATTCAGTCAGTGTTTGTTCATTGTAAAATCTTTCCCCTCCCTGATTTACATTACATACTTACATTTATCACATGGTGACATTTTTACTGCTGACAGGTAATGTCACGGGAAGGAGATGCTGCTTGCTTTTTTGGCAGTTGGAAATAGCTGTTATTTTTACTGCTGACAGATAATGTCACGGGAAGGAGATGCTGCTTGCTTTTTTGGCAGTTGGAAATAGCTGTTATTTCCCACAATGCAACAAGGCTCCCACAGTGTGATGTCAGGACCTGAGCTGTAAGGTGCTGACATCACACTGTGGAAGGGGTTTCACCACAATATCAGCCATAGAGAGTCCCCTGATGATCCGTTTGTGAAAAGGAATAGATTTCTCATGGGAAAGGGGGTATCAGCTACTGATTGGGATGAAGTTAAATTCTAGGTTACAGTTTCTCTTTATGCCGCCAGCAAGCGATAAAATACTCAGAATAATTTGGGCAGTATTTTTTCACCAATTTCTTGATACTTTTTCAATTGCTGAGTGCTGACAAGTTATTTTAAACAGAAGATGAAAAATTATCTCCTAGGAGAAAAAAAAAGTGAATTGAATAAGGGCGAGGGCCTGAAAGGGTTAATAACTATTGATAAGTGACACATTTATACATATAATTTTTGATATATGATCTGTTCTACTAACTGACTATCCACATGTGTTCATGCCTGAAGGATAATGTAAAATGCACTCCGTATTCTGTGTTTCAGAGAATTAATAGTTCAGCTACTAGTACACAATATTGTAATAAATGTTCAGCAAAAGTAGTTTAACATATGGACAATTGGATTTGGGGCTGAGGAATCCTGATATGACTTGGCATTTGTAACCCTGGCTGGTGAAATTCTACAATCTAAGCAATGTTTCATTCCACTGGAAGAGATTATGTGACTAGCTGAGGGTATGTGAGTCACCAGCAGGCACAATGTTTCATGCTGCACAATGAAAGCTGAGAACAACACTTCCAGGCTAATCACGCTAGATTTGACTCCGACGTGACTGCATAATGCTGCCCCCCATTCTTCCCCTTAGCTAGCCTCTGAGAGGAAATTATACATAGAATAAACTGCTCCAACGCTCCGCAATCTGTCATACCTGAATAATGGTGCACCAGCTGCTGGAGGGTTTCAAACTGAGCCCTGGTCGTAATGTAATAACCGCCATTGTCAAGTTTCCGGATCTTATAGTGCTTGACATGATCGCCCTTCATATCATCCCAGTCACGAATAGACAATGAATAGGCACCTGTCACAAAATGACACATACTAATAAGAATACAAGTAGAAAATCATGTTACAGTACATTTCACAATTATTAGCAGAAATAACTAAAATATTGTTCAAAGAAGTAAACTTAAATATTGCAACAATTAACTGCCAATCAGACGCATAGGCTTAAAGCCTACCTGAAGGGACATGTGACATAATGAGATAAATATAGGTGCATATAGTACTAGTCCTTCTAAGAAATTAGCAGAAGTTTACTAACGCCAAATTAATGCTTCCTGTTAACCTATTAGCACTACATCTGTATTCTATGGTAACCCCTGGAGGGTTTTAGTGCATCAAAAGAATGTTGAGTAGTGTATCAAAAGAATATTGTGCTGCAGTGTCACTAATATTCAATGTTCTCCACTTAAAGAGTAACTGTCGGGCATAAAATTAAAAATCAAAATTAAAAAATCAATTCTTTATTTTTACCTGATAAACAAGTAATAAGGATGCTAACCAGGCAGTCCAAAAGTTAAAAATCACTGTTATTTTTCTTCTCCATAAAACATCATTCCTCAGTTACCCTGGCTCTTATTTGGTACATCTGCCACACAAAGGAAGTTGCAGGGCATGCTGGGTTTTCTTTTGTCTTCTTTACTTTCCCCTCAGACTTAACTAATGCAGCCTGATTGGCTGAAGCCTCTTTCCCTCCTGTTTTCCACTCCTATACCTTTGTTCCTCTCCGATTGGCCAATATTTCTCAATACACTTTCTACTGCAGAGCTGGGTGGGAGTGTCTGAAGACTGGGAGAGGGGTGGACAATGAAACGCAGACAGAGTAAGGGAGGAAATGATGTCAGGATTGGCTTCAAGATAGACACAGACAAAATGGAAAATCCCTAAGAAGGATTTTCTCTTTTTTTACTAGAGAAAAATCACTAAAATCAAAATGTGGACAATGCAATGCATTTGTTATGTAAGTAGAGCAAATATTTATCTACTTATATACGGTATGTGGTTTTTTTCTGAAATAGTATGGCTGACAGCTCCACTTTAACAGATCTGAAACAAATGCAATGCTACTGATTCCAAAGAATGTTCTGTAGCACTGCCCATACCGCAACTTCGCATGACAACTCTGATCTCACATTATCTTACCTTTGGTGGTTTCACTTTCACGTATTAAGTAAGTACCCCTTGGATTTCCAAACGATAACAACTGCCTCTCTGCATCTTTTCTGCCCAGTTTGCCAAAATACCATCTAAAAATATAAAAATAATGAAAAATACATATATTTACTGTACATTTAATCACATAAGAAATGTGAAAAACCTAAAGCCCATTGTCAGAAGGTGTATTTCTTTTTTTAGTTTTGTAGGGGTTTAGAAACTTGGGAATTTTTATTGTCTGTATCGCCATAAGAGAAATTGCTCCTCCCTTCCTGTACCGGAGACTTTCATGGAGCTTTGTGGCTATAATATGAAAACTGGCAGTCATGGGAATAAGAAATAAGAGCAATAAAAATACTAACTACTAGGAATACTAGAATTCTAACTTTTCTTCAATCTATAAAATAAGTTTTATTTGTTGCTGCCCCTGCTGCTGTTGGAAAAGGTTTTCTCCCATCTTGTCTGAACGCAGAAATCAAAAGCGGATATAAACACCTACCACCTTATACAAAACTGAAATTATTTTTTTCCTGTAAGTGGGCTTTAAAATGAACACATCTAGCTATCTGTTTAGGGAGCAAAAGTCAGGCCTAAATTATGCCCACTTGTTGGGTGCTTGCAGCTGTGCTGTGGCGGTGCACCCTTGTATCCACAAATGAGCAGACAGCCGCCCCTGGATGCGACATGCAACATTTTGTTTATCAGGCAGTAACCTCACTGCATGGGAATTGCTGACACACGTGTGTCTACAAACCTTCCTATTCAGTTGCATTACATTGCAACCAGAAGGTCCTTAAAGTGAACCAGAGACGAAGCACCACATGTATTTTACTATATATATCAGTGGGAACATTAGAGAAAACACCTACCCTGCTCTCTGTTTCATTCTTCACGGCTCAGCCTGCGTCTTATCAGCCCTGATAAAATCCTGGACTGAGCTTTCAGTCTGGCTTTGCTCAGGAATCATTATAGCTGAGTCATTATAGCAGAGCCAGAAAGACATCAGAGAAGACACACTCTGCTATAATGACTATAATGTTCCCACTGATATATATGATAAAATACATGAGGGTGCTTCGTCTCTGGTTCACTTAAATGCTGGCAATTGATGGTTTTGCTGTTCATGTGAAAAAGCCCCAAATGCCCTGCTGTCAGCTGTGCATTTGGAAGAAACCTAAGTGGTGTAAAATCACCTTTAGTCCTCTACAACAGCATGAATGTTAGCTTCTAGAAAATGAAAGTATAATTAGAGAACACATTTTCTTACTGGTTGGTCAGAATCAGGATGTACAAATACCC
The DNA here is from genome assembly GCF_040937935.1 of Hyperolius riggenbachi. NCBI lineage: Eukaryota > Metazoa > Chordata > Amphibia > Anura > Hyperoliidae > Hyperolius > Hyperolius riggenbachi. Next base: position 277,403,380 of record NC_090649.1, read on the forward strand.
AAAACTGGACAACACATTTGCAATGTTCTACATACAATACAATACAATACAATAACATTTCTATAGCGCTTTTCTCCCATAGGACTCAAAGCGCTTAGGCTCTCTCAGATTCAGTAATTAGTAGGATGAAGTATTCACACAACAAAAGTTATATTTCTGCAAATGCCAAACTGAACAGGTGGGTTTTCAGTCTGGATTTAAACACGTCCAGGGATGGAGCTGTCCTGATCTGTTGAGGTAAGGAGTTCCAAAACGTAGGGGCAGCATGACAGAAGGCTCTGGGACCAAAAGTTTCCAAGTGGACTCTGGGTATGACTAGATTATTAGAACCTGTTGATCTGAGAATGCGGGGATTGCTACGCAGCTGCAACATATCTTTCATGTATCCAGGGCCTAAATTATTCAGGGATTTAAATGTCAGTAGGCCGATCTTGAATAGGACCCTCCATTCTATAGGTAGCCAGTGAAGGGAGTGCAGGACTGGCGTTATGTGGCAGTGACGGGGTTGGTTGGTTAGCAGTCTGGCAGCAGTATTCTGTATCAGCTGTAGTCGGTACAAGACCTTTTTTGGAAGGCCAGTGTAGAGAGCATTGCAGTAGTCTAGTCGGGATGTGATGAAGGCGTGGACTAAGGTTGGCAGATCTTCTGGGGGTATGAGGTGCTTGATTTTTGCAATGTTCTTCAGGTGAAAATAGGATGATTTCACCACAGCAGAGATTTGAGTTCTGAACTTTAAATCCCAATCAATTAGAACTCCCAGGCTACGCACATGATCAGAGCTGCGCAGATCCGTGCCTCCTATTCCCAGTGGTGAAGACTGCAAGTTAAGTTGTTTTGTTATCATGCTCTGCCCTCCTATCAGAAGGACTTCAGTTTTGTCTGCATTTAGTTTCAGCCAGTTGTCATTCATCCATTGCTGTAGTTCACATACATGCTAACCTTGCACTTAATGCACCCTCAATTATTCGAAACACACAGGGTGTATTTACTAAACTGTGGTAATCAGAATAACGTGCTTAAAGCATTACTCATGATGAATAGAGCGTAATGCATTGCATCTAATATATTGCATTGTGAACTACTTATTGTGCAGTAAAGGTCCATATCTACGACAAGATTTTTCACATGATTTTGCCAAACGCACTTTCGTTTTGCGTGACTTCGCGTAAAATCGTTTAACAAAAATTTGTTAAACAATGTTTAAAACGGCTGACAAACCACGACGATCATTCGTTTTGCACCACATCTTCATCAAATCACAAACATTTGTTTACATTTTTGTTAAATTCAATAGACGTTTGCTAAAATTTGAACGTTCATTTTAATGATCATTCGTGTCCAGTTGTTTGCATCCGTCATACACGATAATTAAAGAGAAATAAGGGAGAGATTATTCATTGGATCTCCGGTCCAATCTTTCCGCAGGTACTCAACTTAAGACTTATGCATGTTATTCTGATTACTGCAGTTTAGTGACTTAACGGAAGTCGACTTAAGAAACGGATGGGGCAGAAAGCTGACAGGGGTTAAGGCTTAAATTGTCTTGTAGCACCTTTGGAGGAGGATAAATGTGACCTTTAACCTCTTGACTAAATATTTTAAAATCAATTTATTTACAACCATTAGTTAGATATATGAATTATGCAAACATTATATATATCCTGTGTATATGTATGCAGATATATCTATCTATCTTTACACTATGTAGGGCTCAAATGTATAACCTGGGTTGATCTGGAATTCAGTCTAGATTACCTTGTCAGTTCAGACTAACCAGCAAGCTCATGGTGACCCAGAACTCATTGGAGTGTGTAAGGGACTACAATGGTCCTAAAAGTCCCCTTACTAAGATGTTTAGAAAAACAAAAGTTTGCTTTCCTAAAACAGAAAGAATTTGCGATAATTCAGGTTGGAGTGAGCTTGAGATGTCTCCCAGAGCAACACTGCTGAATATATGCAAATTAACCATTGTACCCTTAGAAGCTAAACACACCTCCAGAACCGCTGGAATGCAATGATGTGTCATCTTGTTAATTTGTATTATGGCTCTGTACAAATTAACAAGCTGACACATCATTGCATTCCAGCGGTTCTGGAGGTGTGTTTAGCTTCTAAGGGTACAATGGTTAATTTGCATATATTCAGCAGTGTTGCTCTGGGAGACATCTCAAGTTCACTCCAACCTGAATTATCGCAAATTATTTCTGTTTTAGGAAAGCAAACTTCAGTCAGTTCATGTTGGATATTTGAAATATACAGAGTATATATTTGCATTCCAGATAGGCCTTAGCAAACGCTTGTAAGTTTATTAACATTGATTTTATGTATACTGAGCCAAAAAAAGCTAAAGGCTACATTTATAACCTCATTTAACCTCCCTGGCGGGACGCAGTTTCAGAGGCTGCGTCCGCTGGAGGATTTTTTAAAATAAAATGTGCTTTTTATGTTTTAGCTAGCACTTCGCTAGCTAACTATGTCTCCCAAGCCCCACCGCACCTAACTAAACCGCCCGATCACCGCCGGCAATATTTACCCCTCCGCGATCCTGCGAGAGCCGCAGCTTCACCATTCAGCTTCACTCGTCACTATGGCGACAATCGGACATGACGTCTGACATCATCGACGTCATGCGCATTTCCGATCCTCCTCATAGCGAAACCTGGAGCTGATTGGGAGGCTGCGCCATCGCGGGACCCCTGGGGGGTGCCTATTATGGCGTCGATCGGGGGGATCGGTGGAGAGCGGCGAAACTTACGGGACATAGTTTGCTAGCCAAGTGCAAGCTTAAAGGAATACTGTAGGGGAGTCGGGGGAAAATGAATTGAACTTTCAACTCATTTTCCCCTGACCCCCCTACAGTATCCCTTTCAGTATATACAGCAGATTTTATTTTAAAAAATCCTCCCGGGGCCATGTGATCCTCTGCGCCGGCTAGTCCGAGCGTAGGGCGGGGTTACCGCCAGGGAGGTTAATGAGTTGTGTTTGTAATACACAAACATTTGTGTGTGTTTTGAATAAATAAGTATGTGATAGGCAAAAGGGTAGTGTGCATGTAGAACAATGTAAACCTGTTATACTATTTTTATTATGTGCACAAGTCAGAAAAATATCTTTCTAACTACACCTACATTTTTAATGCCAGTGTTTAATGTGCTGTGTTTGTATCTGGCAAACAATTTTGTGTACTCTGAATACACTATTATATGTTAAAGTGACCCTGTATTGAGAGGGATGAGGAAGCTGTTGTATATAATGCCTGGTTGTCCATTTAACCCTTTGCATCTAATAACTAATATGCCACTGGCCCAGTATAAATATGCAGAACAGGACTATGCCCATAAATATTTAAGGACATTAAAGCAACTGGCATTGTTTAAAAGTAAATACCTATGGCAGCCTCGATATAATAACAATGACAGCCTCCAATTTAAAGGACACCTTAGCCCTTTTCAAAATTTAAAAATGGGGGAGCAGGCATGTGTAGTAGAGTACATTTGAAAACAGTGCCGATAGACTTTGGCGCAGGATACAGCGATATATGGCTGATCCTGCTTCTGCACAAGTCCGGGCCGTTTTAAATACTATTCCCCCTCCAGGCCGACATGGATAGTGGGGGAATGAAATAATTCGGCTTCCAGCGATTGCTGGAGGCCAAATTATTGTGTTTTTAAGCAACTTTGGCTCCGTCTTCTGATGGAGCCAACGTTACTCACTGAGCGCCGCTATAGACTGATTCCCATTACAGTCTATGGCAGCGCTGGCTGCGCCCAAATCTAGCAGCGCTGAAAAGCACCGCTCCGTGTGTAGTAGGCTCTCCTCATGCCCACTGCCCCTCCCCTTCTCCTCCATTCCCCTTCGTTATAGTCTAATGTCCCCCTGAAACTACTTCCGAGTTGAGAGTGTCGGTGAGCACTGCACAGACGCTGCTTGGGGATGTACGTCGTTGATCACATAATCCTTCTCAATGAAACCTCTCACAGTTCCTATATTTGATCACCAGCCAGTCCATAGTCCATAGGCACACCAGTGCTTGTAAGGAGAACAAAGTCTTTATAGCTTGATGCTAATAAGTTTTAGAATCTTCATACACTCCCAATAGAGAAACAATATACGCTCACCAGATTCCGTGGCTAATCCTTTCAGATCAGCAAAACAGCGTGTTTGGCCTTGCCAGTTCTCATCAATCACATCCGCTCCAGCGATACCCCTCGGATATCCGAATATATGCAGAGAAAAATGAACAGCAATAGCATAATACTGTTTGAAAGCTGTATAGTTAAAAAATTGCCACCAGTGCTCGCAATTTCCAATTCAAATTCAAAACACCACGTGTGCCTCCACCTCACGGATACACAAGCCTCTCACCAGATGCGAGCGCCGACCCGCAACAGACCAGCACAACAGCGTTTTTCTATATCAGTGGTGTCGTTTCCTCCAGATAAAAACTCCTAGAGCTCAAATAAGGTTGTACATAGCGTAATTCCGTTTTATTTAATACATAAGTAAAAGTAGTGCACTTACAATTTCCATCTAAAATATGCGCATGTAAAATTAAGAACAGGATCCTTCAGCGTCTCGCCGGCTCCTCAGGCTCCGCCCAACTAGTTTCGTCACTTGACTCATCAGGGGCTTGGCCATTCAGAGCCAGGAGACGCCTTTAGTATCTTCCCCCCACATCACATGGTAAACCGCTCAAGCCGTTCTCATTGGCCACCACTGCTGCCAGTCACTTCCGCAGCCTACAACACCCATAATGCCCGTACTGACAGTGTTTCCTATTGGCGCATTGTAGTCCGTAAACAAACGGACAGTTTAACACCCCTAGACATCTGGGAGATGTAGGCTAATAGCGGCGCGAGCGCCAATAGGAAACACTGTCAGTACGGGCATTATGGGTGTTGTAGGCTGCGGAAGTGACTGGCAGCAGTGGTGGCCAATGAGAACGGCTTGAGCGGTTTACCATGTGATGTGGGGGGAAGATACTAAAGGCGTCTCCTGGCTCTGAATGGCCAAGCCCCTGATGAGTCAAGTGACGAAACTAGTTGGGCGGAGCCTGAGGAGCCGGCGAGACGCTGAAGGATCCTGTTCTTAATTTTACATGCGCATATTTTAGATGGAAATTGTAAGTGCACTACTTTTACTTATGTATTAAATAAAACGGAATTACGCTATGTACAACCTTATTTGAGCTCTAGGAGTTTTTATCTGGAGGAAACGACACCACTGATATAGAAAAACGCTGTTGTGCTGGTCTGTTGCGGGTCGGCGCTCGCATCTGGTGAGAGGCTTGTGTATCCGTGAGGTGGAGGCACACGTGGTGTTTTGAATTTGAATTGGAAATTGGGAGCACTGGTGGCAATTTTTTAACTATACAGCTTTCAAACAGTATTATGCTATTGCTGTTAATTTTTCTCTGCATATATTCGGATATCCGAGGGGTATCGCTGGAGCGGATGTGATTGATGAGAACTGGCAAGGCCAAACACGCTGTTTTGCTGATCTGAAAGGATTAGCCACGGAATCTGGTGAGCGTATATTGTTTCTCTATTGGGAGTGTATGAAGATTCTAAAACTTATTAGCATCAAGCTATAAAGACTTTGTTCTCCTTACAAGCACTGGTGTGCCTATGGACTATGGACTGGCTGGTGATCAAATATAGGAACTGTGAGAGGTTTCATTGAGAAGGATTATGTGTAATACCTGTTGAGCGCTGAACTGGTTTTTGATTACAATATAATTTTGAGTGTAGCACGCACTGTTTTTCAGGGAGCGACCCAGGGAGATATTGGATAGGATTCTAGGAGCCAGAAAGTGGAGATTAACCATAGAGGAGCGCACGATATTATTAAGAAATTGTACGTCGTTGATCACACACTCGCACCAGGGAGGCCTCTGCGCATGCTCACTACATAGTTGTGACGTAGTGCTCCCGACAATGGGTGTGCGTTCAAGGATGCGCGTTACTGGGCAATTCTATTTAACTGCTATTAAAGCAACATGCAGTTTTAGTTAATGTTTGGAAACATACTCTTCAGCTTGAATGGAATCCACTGGTGCCACGTAGTTACTTGGAATATAACCGGTCCCACCAGAAGTCAAAGAGCGAGCTTCCCACCAATCGCCTTCACTGTAAAAAGAAACAGAATAACTTAAATTAATACACAGAATAAAGAAACTCAAAGAAACAACAACTTGCAGTGTTAACTTTGCTGCAGCCAATTGGAAGAATGAATATGTCAATGTGCTTTTTTTTTGTTCATTAAGGCTCAACTAAGAATATTAAAAATATACTTTTCTCCCTCTAAGCATTTTTTTTTTTTACAGGTAATTAGTATTAATATGTGTAGAGCTGTGATTACCTGTCTGCTAAGTCAGTGCCCATCCCTCCGATATCGGACGTGGATTGCCATGTCTCATAGGTCTAAAGGTGGCCATACACTAAACTAGGTCCACACTAGACACAGTTGCAGGACGGACACTGCAGTCCGGATCCGGGGAAGATTAGGGGAAGTACCCACCGTACTGCAAACTGATGAAAGTGCATCAGTTTTGCATCAGTTTCCGTTCAGGTTTTTCCCTGACAGAAAACGTCTCTATCATTAGGAAGGAGTGGGAGGATTTTTTGGGCCAATCATAAAGCTCAGGCTATCCGTTTTAACATCAGTTTTTTGCCTGTGGAGCTGGAGATGCGTTTTCTCATTGCTTTCACTACCCCTGCGTGTATCCATGGTCCTGATCCGTTGCGTGAAAATGCAGCAGATCCGGACCTTCCGTTCAGGTTTTGAAAACGGGTCCCCGCAAACGCAGACGGATCCGTTTTTTACTTGGGTGAGGCTGGCTGCTACTTTGAACATTAGTATCCGGGACTCCGTTTTTCATCAGGTTTGAAAAACGCAGCCACGGATACGTTTCCGGACCTAGTGTGGACCAGCTCTTATAGATTTGCAGCAGATTTGACCATCAGACAGATTTCTGGCAGATGCCTGTCAAGTCCAATCTGACAGGAATCTACCTGATGTGTGCCACACACTAGGAACAGATTTCCAATAGATTTCAGAATGAAATCTATTGGAAATCGATCTAAATGCATTTTTGGACCATTAGATCCAATGCAACTCTATGGGCTATCGATCTGCTGTCAGCAGCAGATCGACCTAGATTTTCCATCCTGCCAGATAGATCAAATCGATCAAAATCGATCGAAATCGGCCGTAAATATAGAATCGAGTGATCGACCGATGGCTGAAATCGACCAGTGTATGGGCCCCTTAACTTACAGAGCACAGTTAACGTCTGTAGAATGCTTGGCAAGACCCTGCACAATATCTTAATGTGAGCAGTGCATGAAGAATGACACTGAGCAGAGCAGTAATGTGGCCAGTAGATCAGACTGGCTAAAAGATGGTATTATTGGAAAAGAAAAGAGTTTGAAACACATGGGTTTTTCTGAGGTCCAGATTAGGCCTTGGTTATTGACATTTAGTTGGCCACTTGTAACACATTAATAAACCCCATGAACTAAATACCGGTAAATAAATAAACAAAAATCAAAGTGACATCCCCCATATAGTATGGTATATTTTAGGAACTGTTCACACTTGGTGAATGCAGTGGCTGTAATGTAGGGATCTGCAGTGCCTTCTATTGTAATGCGGACCCTATTTGCACAGAACGAGGAAGAGCACGGAAACTGCAGAGGTGTGTTCACAAGTAGGTTTCAGCAATGCAAGCTTCATTGGAAACAAAAGCTACTGGCGGGAAATTCAAACTTTGAATGCCACCAATCACTTCTATTGGTCAATGTCAGTGGCATCTGTGTTTGCTGTCTTTAGTGTTCACAATCGCTTATTAAAGCACTGTCTTTTCCCCAGTATCAGGTTCTTTATGCTCTCTAGCAAGGAGTTTTGCAGTCGCATGGGTCTATAATTCTGCCCACAAAGATGCAAAGCTTTGGAAATGCTGTGTAAGTGGTGGTCTGGAGCAGCAATCAGCGGCCTATTGAAAGAAGCTGGACTGCAGAGTACTGTATTCCCTGATGAAAGCACATCACCCTAAATCATGAAATAATGAAAGTAGCTGCATGGATCCATAAATAAATGGGCATGATTTGTCTGCACAAACTCCCCGCTTCAAATAGGTCTGGGCTGAAATAACTTAACTGCATAATGAGATTTTCTCCACAGCCCTTCTGTCACCAGCATTTCAGCATCTACATAGATCCGAGTGACTCCTGGACAATAATGTCTACAGGGATATAATTAATTAAAGGGAAACGGCTGTGAGCAAATACACCTGTGTGTTTAGACCCTGATGGAATCCTCTACTCTGCGTTGTGGAACCATGAAGTGAAACTGAGAGGACATGTCTATGTGATAGACAAACAGATATCCCCCAAGGCAGTTGAATAATTATTATCTGCATAAATTATTGTCCCTTGTATGTCTGTGGATAGTTATCAATCAAATTTAGTTACGTGTTGCCAGGCACCTTTGGCAGAGCAGGATCATGCACAAGACAACCTAGGCAAATGCCTGGGGTCTAATGGGTGTCAGGGGCCCAAAAGCCACTTTCTTTGATGACTCACCTAGATTACAAAAAGTACCATAAAGATAACTCATTGCTATTACCTTGCCTAGGGCCAAATGTAATCTTAATCCATCTTGGATCTTTGCACATCACATGCTGATAATATATGCTGGTGGTGTTTTCATGCCATCTCTGCATTGAATTACTGCGATGCAGTGAGAGTAGGAATACGTCCTCATTAAATAGTGAACCTCTAAATGAATAAATTACTTGTCTCAGATAATGGGCAATTATATCTCAGTGTCCTCTCCAAAACAAAATGAACAAGTAAACGATCCCACAGATTGAATTAATTGTGCAGGTAATGATGACTGGACAGGCCCTGCAAGGCAATATTTATATATGTGTGTGTGTGTATATATCAGGGCTGTGGAGTCGGAGTCGAGGAGTCGGTGCAATTTTGGGCACCCGGAGTCGGAGTCGGAGTCGTGGTTTCATAATCTGAGGAGTCTAGGTCGGGAGTCGGAGTCGGGTGATTTTTGTACAAAATCCACAGCCCTGTTAAATATTAGACTAAGGAGTCGGAGTCGAGGAGTCGGGGCCATTTTGGTTACCCGGAGTCGGAGTCGTGGTTTCATAAACTGAGGAGTCGGAGTTGGAGTCGGAAGATTTTTGTACCGACTCCACAGCCCTGGTGTATATGTATATATATATATATATATATATATATATATATGTATATATATGTGTGTATATATATATATATATATATATAAAACTTCAGACGTGTGTATGTGTGTATGTGACGCCATCACTCGAAAACGCCTTGACCGATTTAAAAGAAACTTGGTATACAGAGCCCTTACTACCCGGAAAGATTCTTTTGGCTCAAACTGGGCAGATCCACAAAACAATCTGTTTAACATGATCTATACATTTTCAGATGAACTCAAGCACAGCTCTGGATCCAATCCTGTAAATCCCATTAGCTATAAAGTAAACTCAAGTACACTATACAGTTTCCCCGTATCTGTGTGGGTTTTTTTCCAAGCAGTCTGGTTTCCTCCCACATCCCAAAAAACATACAGATAACGTGTCATTACAAGCCGGCACTAGTGGAAGCCGCCCACAGAAGCCGGATGTCTTCAATCGCCGTGGGCAAGATGGAGGAGGTAAGCAGCTGCCGCTTCTCAATCAGAGAGGGACCCGGCGAGCACACACGGGGGGACACAAGGAGGGGGGCGAGCACACACAGACAGGGGGGACCCGGTGAGCACACACAGGGGGGGACCCGGCGAGCACACACAGGGGGGACCCGGTGAGCACACACAGGGGGACCCGGCGAGCCCACACAGGGGGGACACGAGGAGGGAGGCAAGCAGGGGGGAAGGAGGAGACAGCCACAGCAGGTTGCACAGGCAGGGAATCCCCGACGGCGGGTTGTGGTTCGTATCGGCGGGCGTTCGTAAGTCGGGGATTCCCTGCCTTTGCCGTATAAGACGCAGGTACTTTTTCTCCCCATTTTTTGGGGAGAAAAAGTGCGTCTTATACGGCGAAACGTACGGTAATTAATTACCATTATTCCTAAAATGGCCCCTACACTACACAATACATCCATAAACATATGACTATGGTAGGGATTACATTGTGCACCCTTCTGAGGGACAGTTACGTGACAAGACAATATACTCTGTACAGCGCTGCGGAAGATGTCGGTGCTATATAAATACTAAATAATAATAATAAAATATTAAACAAAGATCCAACATCTGAAGCAATACATTGCAATGTATGAAGTGTCCTACAACATTTCATACATGCCTGCATGACAGAAAGCTGCCACGGCACAAGTTCAGTGGTGTGTGTGTGTGTGTGTGTGTGTGTGTGTGCACTGTGTGGCATTACTGGTCACATGACAACAGATTACAATCGCCCTGGGAGGCACGTAGCATAGAATCTGCCCTGTGACCAGCATCCAGTTTACACAGCTTCAAATAGAATAATACTGTAATAGTTTGACTTTTAGCACTTTTAAATAGTAAAAAAAAAGCATGTTAAAATAAAAATGCCAAGGCATCTTTGAAAATGCTTTAATTGCATTTGACAAAAAAGGCCTTAGTTATGTTATATAGCTGGGACAGCAACCTGTTATTACAATCAGACCATAAGGTCAGTCTGGGATATACCCAGGGGGCGGGTATTTTTTTACATTCATCTATCAATACTGTTTATGATGAAACAAGTAGCTTCAAGTGGGTACCGTGACCTGGACAGATGACAACCTTCCCAGAAATAACTTTATGAGTCCTATTTAATAACTATTATTAAAGCAGCGTTGTTTTGTAGCTTGTAGTAGCAACTAATCAATACACTTGAGTAAGACTGGTGATTTATCTGTAAGGCAGGCACAAGGTGTACTCATTTAGCATATGCTGCCGCAGATGTAAAATGAAAAAAAATCTCCTCTCACTAGATGGCAGCATTTTGCTGCCAACACTTTAAAGCTAATTGCTGTTCATTTACTTGAGTCCCTTGTATTGCATTAAGCTGAGAGCTGGACCATGTCAGTGTTTTGGCAGTAAGATGAATTTAAGGTTGTGCTACAAGCAAATGCATGGAGGGTCAGATACTATATCAGCTGCAGAGAAATAACAGGTTGTCAGCCACGTACCAGCAGGACGAGCATAAAACACACAAGGATGCTTATGAATCTCTGCTGTGATTTTATATGATTCAGCCTTGACATAATGCATTGTCCTCTACAGAGTAATTTCATTCATAATTATCATGGATGTTACTTTAACCACTTCAGTCAGACAGTGCTGCTGCCGCGGTGAGCGTGCACGTGCGGGTGTGCACGCGAGCGTTCCCGTGGACGTGAAAATAGAAAAAAAAAAAAACACCAAAGAAAATATACACCTTTATTCCCAAATGATATTTTGTCACCATACTTTGTACTAGGGGCATAATTTAAATCTTGTGATAACCAGGACAAATGGGCAGATAAAATGTGTGGGTTTTATGTACAGTAGCAGTGTTTATATTAATACCATAGGGCAGAGCTTCCCAACCGGTGTGCCGCGACACATTCATGTGTCGCGGCAGCACCAGCTATGTGTCGCCGCTCTCTGCTCCCCCTGCTCGTCTCCCCCGCAGATCGCCCTTCTCAGGGCTACAAGAAAATGGCCGCCGCCGTTCACATTTGCAGACATGCGGCGGCCATTTTCTTGTAGATCTGCACTAACTACAGGCCGAGGGCGGAGGCAGCGCATCGAGGACGGAGCCACGGTGCGAATGAGTGGCTCAGGGAGGAGAAGAAGGGGCGGAGTGGTCGCTATGGAGGGGTGAGTTAGGGCGGGGATCCCCAACCTGCCTGTGGTCCGCGCGACGCTCCCAGTTGGGCCGCAGGACTGTCCTCTTCCCTTCCTGGGGCGCTATACTGGGGCACTATACTAGCTATCCTGGGGCACTATACTGGCTATCCCGGGGCACTATCCTGGGGCACTATACTAGCTATCCTGGGGCACTGTACTGGCTATACTGGGGCACTATACTAGCTATCCTGGGGCACTATACTAGCTATCCTGGGGCACTATACTAGCTATCCTGGGGCACTATACTGGCTATCCTGGGGCACTATACTGGCTATCCTGGGGCACTATACTGGGGCACTATTCTGGCTATACTCTATTCTGGCTATACTGGGGCACTATTCTGGCTATACTGGGGCACTATTCTGGCTATACTGGGGCACTATACTAGCTATCCTGGGGCACTATACTAGCTATCCTGGGGCACTATACTGGCTATCCTGGGGCACTATACTGGCTATCCTGGGGCACTATACTGGGGCACTATTCTGGCTATACTCTATTCTGGCTATACTGGGGCACTATTCTGGCTATACTGGGGCACTATACTGGCTATCCTGGGGCACTATACTAGCTATCCTGGGGCACTATACTGGCTATCCTGGGGCACTATACTGGCTATCCTGGGGCACTATACTGGGGCACTATTCTGGCTATACTCTATTCTGGCTATACTGGGGCACTATTCTGGCTATACTGGGGCACTATACTAGCTATCCTGGGGCACTATACTAGCTATCCTGGGGCAATATACTGGGGCACTATACTAGCTATCCTGGGGCACTATACTGGCTATCCTGGGGCACTATACTGGCTATCCTGGGGCACTATACTGGGGCACTATTCTGGCTATACTCTATTCTGGCTATACTGGGGCACTATTCTGGCTATACTGGGGCACTATTCTGGCTATACTGGGGCACTATACTAGCTATCCTGGGGCACTATACTAGCTATCCTGGGGCACTATACTGGCTATCCTGGGGCACTATACTGGCTATCCTGGGGCACTATACTGGGGCACTATTCTGGCTATACTCTATTCTGGCTATACTGGGGCACTATTCTGGCTATACTGGGGCACTATTCTGGCTATACTGGGGCACTATACTAGCTATCCTGGGGCACTATACTAGCTATCCTGGGGCACTATACTGGGGCACTATACTAGCTATCCTGGGGCACTATACTGGCTATCCTGGGGCACTATACTGGCTATCCTGGGGCACTATACTGGCTATCCTGGGGCACTATACTAGCTATCCTGGGGCAATATACTGGGGCACTATACTAGCTATCCTGGGGCACTATACTGGCTATCCTGGGGCACTATACTGGCTATCCTGGGGCACTATACTGGCTATCCTGGGGCACTATACTGGCTATCCTGGGGCACTATACTGGCTATCCTGGGGCACTATACTGGGGCACTATTCTGGCTATACTCTATTCTGGCTATACTGGGGCACTATTCTGGCTATACTGGGGCACTATTCTGGCTATACTGCGGCACTATACTAGCTATACTGGGGCACTGCAGCATCAGCAGATTGTTTCTGAGCCCCTCATTGTGCCTGCAGCATCAGCAGATTGTTACTGAGCCCCTCATTGTACCTGCAGCATTAGCAGATTTTTACTGAGCCCCTCGTTGTGCCTGCAGCACCAGCAGATTGTCACTGAGCCCCTCGTTGTGCCTGCAGCATCAGCAGATTGTTTCTGAGCCCCTCATTGTGCCTGCAGCATCAGTAGATTGTCACTGAGCCCCTCATTGTACCTACAGCACCAGCAGATTGTTACTGAGCCCCTCATTGTGCCTGCAGCATCAGCATATTGTCACTGAGCCCCTCATTGTGCCTGCAGCACCAGCTGATTGTCACTGAGCCCCTCATTGTGCCTGCAGCATCATCAGATTGTCACTGAGCCCCTCATTGTGCCTGCAGCATCAGCACATTGTTATTGAGCCCCTCATTGTGCGTGCAGCATCAGCAGATTGTCACTGAGCGCCTCATTGTGCCTGCAGCACCAGCAGATTGTCACTAAGCCCCTCATTGTGCCTGCAGCATCAGCAGATTGTTACTGAGCCCCTCATAGTGCCTGCAGCATCAGCACATTGTTACTGAACCCCTCATTGTGCCTGCAGTATCAGCAGATTGTTACTGAGCCACTCATTGTGCCTGCAGCATCCGCAGATTGTTACTGAGCCCCTCATTGTGCCTGCAGCATTAGCAGATTGTTACTGAGCCCCTCATTGTGCCTACAGCATCAGCACATTGTTACTGAGCCCCTCATTGTGCCTGCAGCATCAGCACATTGTTACTGAGCCCCTCATTGTGCCTCCAGTATCAGCAGATTGTTACTGAGCTCCTCATTGTGCCTGCAGCATCCGCAGATTGTTACTGAGCCCCTCAATGTGCCTACAGTATCAGCAGATTGTTACTGAGCCCCTCATTGTGCCTGCAGCATCATCAGATTGTTACTGAGCCCCTCTTTTCTATCATACGGGACGTGTCATGTATATCTGAATGTTTGGCATGATGTGACGTGTCCCGGATATCTGAATGTTTGTCGTGATGTGTCACGACCTGGAAAAGGTTGGGAACCACTGCCATAGGGGACGAAATTTGAGAAATAGTGTATTTTTTCATTTTTTCCTTGTATTTCCCTTTAAAATGCATAGAAAATAAAGTAATTACTGGAAACAAATATCAACCCCAAAAAGCCCAATTGGTGGTGAAAAAAACCAAGATATAGATAATTTCATTGTGATTAGTAGTGATTAAGCTATTGGCAAATTAAAGGGATGAGCACTGAAAGGTGAAAATTGCGCTTGTCAATTAGGGTAAAAACCGCCTTGGGGTGAAGTGGTTAAACACTGCTACACAGGGGAAGATAATGCTTCACTACACAAACAATACAGCTCCAATACAATACTACCACTATAATGAGAACTACATTGTGGGATCTTTACATTACTATCTGCATGGAGTTTGTATGTCCTCCCTGAATTGACATGGGTTTCCTCTGGGCATGCTGGCTCCCTCCCATATCCCCAAAACATACTGACAAGTTAATTGGCAAGAGGTGTAGACATTTCTGATATTTAGGACCACCTTTAATTTGGCTGGTTTATATATGCCATTTGGAGGTATGCCTTTGATGTGTTTAGCGTTTTTACTGTGACAGTCTTTCTTTTCCCTTCTGTTGTTTAATAAAATGTTTTACTTTTTAAATGGAGTTTTCTAATTCATAAGGAGAATCTCGATTTATCGCATCATAATTTTGTGGTTTTGCAAAGGAGAATATATGTATAAATATTTCCTTAAAGTGTACCTAATCTCAAAACAGGTTTTGAATATAAGTGTGATGCTGTCCCTTTTAGTTTAAACTATCTTACTACTGTGATTTAGTATTTACCGAGATATAGCGCCTACATCTTCTGCTGCCCTTTACAAAGTATTTCTTGTCACAAACTGTCCCTCAAAGGATCTCACAATATCATCCTTACCATAGTCATATGTACATCGTAGTCTAGGGCCAATTTTTTAGGAGGACACCAATTAACTTATCTGTACGTTTTAGGGATGTAGGAAGAAACCAAAGTGCCCGGAGGAAACCCACGCAGACACAGGGAGGGCATACAAACTTCATGCAGATATTGCCCTGGCTGGGCATTATGGCAGTAGCCTTGCCATTCCCTGTAATGACCAATTGTTTTGAGTGCGAGGCAGTCTAATCCATTTGGCCGGAAGCTTTCTCTCATCTTCAGCCACGCTATCAGTGAGGGTCACACTGTAGTCTGACTCAGTCCTGACTCTGAACTGCCACTTACATACCTTATGTTTAACTCTTTCAGGCAGAGCAAGGAAAAAAGGAACACTGCATAGTTATATGTGTGCTAGGCACTGTACGTACACATGTCTATCTCATCTGAAGAAGTTTCCCAGTATTCCAGCAACTTAAGCTCCAAACTAATATTACATTCAGTTTATTATTTCATATTTTCCTAACACTATGGGTTTTTTTTTTTATTTCTAAACCCTATGAACACAACAAAAAATAATTACTATCCATCTCATTTAAATATTTATGTAGAAAATGTGTATGGCTCCATTGAAACAAAAAGAAATGCAAATTCCCATATTATAGATACAGCTGCAAACTCACCACGCATGAGATCCCAGAGAGATTTCTCATGCCTGCCACATGTCTCAATTGTCTGTGGAATGCATAAAAGAATGTACCAAACCAGAGTGTTCCAGGGGAAAGTGACACTTGGGCTCCTAGAAAATGTTAATCTTACATTTAAATCCTGGAACAGTGACCTCACTGATGCTTATAATAAAGGAACATTTTTAAAACCCCATATAGACAGTGTTGTCCAATTTCATGGTCGTGGAGGGACATGTTTTTGGGGCCTATGAGCTGTAGAGCTAGCAACATTAGAACTCTCAAAGCACCAATAATTGTATAAAATTACACAGACATTTAGATAGCAAGCATGTCTGTAACAACAGGCTGCCATAGCTATGTTTGAATTGACTTCACTTTTTTTTTTATTGCTGCAAAGGTATATCAGTGCTTTACAAAAATGTATTAAATGTTATACAAAAAAATCTTTCTATTTAAAGGAAACCTAAACTGAAGTAAAAAAGAACAAATTTAACTTACCTGGGGCTTCTACTAGCCCCCTGCAGCCACCCTGTGCCCACGCTGTCACTAGGTGTCCCTCCAGGCCCCTGCAGTGACCCACTTCCAGTTGACTGGCAAGTCGACAGGCCACAGCGCATGCGCAGCCGAGGCCACTTCCATCCTTGATCACACTTCTTTTGCTGGGAGCGTTCTGCACATGTGCAGTAGAAGTTTTTTTTTTCAGACGGCGCATGCACCGAGCGCTCCCATCCACAGGAGTGTGATCAGGAGGTACACGTACTGTGGCTTCACATCGAAATGAAAGTAAGGCACTGTGGAGCACCGGATGATCACTTTGTGATGGCACAGGCACGGGCAGTTGCAGGAGGCAGGTAGAAGCCCCAGGTAAGTTATATTCATTTTTGTTTGTTCAGTTTAAATTTGAAGCCAGCTATGAATATCCAAAACTGGATGAAGATGAAATTGTAGTTGTTCGCCAGTTTGGAGTCTGTACTTTCTTTGTGCGGTATGGGCCGCTCAGAAAGTTCCCATCTTACTGCATGAGTATTTGCTGATATGGTGTTTTTTTACCTTGGAATGCTGGGATATATAATGCTCCCATACAGCAGGTGCAGATATACCCCACATTCCATATAACAAGCGTAGCCATCATGTGCTCTCATATATCATGTGTAGCCATAATGCCACCCATATAACACATGCAGTTATCCTGTTCCTTTTTGTTAGAAATACAGCCATCAAATACACCACATAAAAAGTGCAGCCATGGCTGTCCTCAGTGTAACAAGTACAGCCATCCTGCCCTCTACGCCATTTAACAATGGCAGCTGTCATGTCCACCTGTATAACAAGTGACCTCATTATACAAGACACAGAACATTCCAAGCGCCAGAGCTGCAGCCACTAGGGCAAGCTGTAATATAGAGAAAAGGTGCACAGGACCACCAAAGCAAGATACCCTGGAGTGCTCCAAGCTCAACAATAGTTCCAACCTGCCAGTTACTTGAAGAGATGAGAGCAGCTGGGCACATCCAGTAAAAAACACGCCTTTATTGAATCAGTATTAAAATCAGTATCAAAATAACGGCAGAGTGCTTCCTCAGGTCCTGAGGAAGCACTCTATAGTTGAGTGCGAAACAGCTGTTGACACCTTCACTTGTTTATCCCTCTATCTCCTGATGGACTGATGCCGTTATTTTGATACTGATTTTAATACTGATTCAATAAAGGCGTGTTTTTTACTGGATGTGCCCAGCTTCTCTCATCTCTTCAAGTAACTAGGGCAAGCTGTATAGGCAGACAGTGCATTTCAAATGTTTAAACTGAGAAATCCTGTTATTTTAAGAAAAATATATGTTCACTTATATATGGTCACTTTGAACTTGAGGTTGGCAACACGTTTTTAAAAATTTGGGACGGGGCAACAAAGTTAAATGAGAAAACAGAGTAAGAGTAAATATGCTTCCAGAGGTAAAAATCAGGAGAAGTACACCATTACGTATAACACTGCCTAGGCAATAGTACAATAACTATTTCTCAACATAAAATTGCAAAGAATTTGGAATTTATAGGTGCTGCAAAAAATGCAGTTGATTTTGTTATTTTATTTTTGCAATGGAATTGCTCAGACATTAATCATTTAGTAAAAGTTTGAAGGTTTGACTAATTTTGATCTGATGACATTATGGTTTAGGCTGAATCTGTTGGTTAAATTCTGGTTCCCTTCCAGTGCTGGTACTCTCCATTGTCATATCTATTCTATGCTACCTCTCCTTTGATTGTCTAAGTCATTTTGTCAGGTAGATTCTGGTTCTGAAATTGTGCAATATTATGCCTGACTGCATTAAAAACTTTAACATTCTGATAGATGCGACTGCCCATTTCAATTGCCCAAAAGGGATATTCTCCAGAGCTTGTAAGGGCTGCTGTGAAAGTCAAATTATAAATAATTAGTCAAATAATTATTCACATTTTAAATCAATTTCTAAACCTATCATTCTATGAATACAGTTCAAGCTAGGATATTCTAGCAAACTTATATTTTAGTAAAAGGAAAGTTTCACTTCTCTGCTGTTAAGATACGTGGAGAAGGCAGTCACTTTCCAAACTAAAATTACATGAATAATGTAGCATAAAATATCATTACTAAAAGACTCATTGGGCCTGATCCAAATCAATTTTTCTCCTAAGTTTCCTCCTAGCAGATCATTTTCATCCTCTGTTTAAAATAACTTTTCAGCACCTTGCATTTGAAAAAATACCAAAAAGTAGTTGAAAAAGCACTGTTACAATTATTCCTATATTTTCTTGCTTGCTCGTGGCTCAAAAGGCATTTAATTGATAGGATGTGAAAGTACTACCTAGGAGAACATTTGGATTAAAAATGTATTACTGTAGATCGGACCAATGATTCTTATGCTAGGTATACGCAATACAATTTTCTGACAGATTTACTGTAAGATCGATTATTTCCAACATGTCCGATCTGATTTCTGATCAATTTTTCAAATGATTTTTCATACAATTGAAGGGAAAATCGATCAAAAATCAGATTGGACATGTTGGAAATAATCAATCTGACAGTAAATCTGTATTGTGTGCCTTGCAATAGGTAAAATATCTCAGTCCAATAAATTAAATTTGTTTAGCTCATTGCAAGGTAAGAGCCCATTTAGGTTTCCTGAGTTTGCAGGTACACCTCATCGTCAAAAATAAAAGCATTATGGGTGACCACACATTAAATAAAACACATTTTGCTTTTCAGGCATCAGATAATCTCCTCCAGATCATAACTGAGCGTCTTGAGGCCAAAAGTATAATCAATATTGAAACAGACTGCTGACCTATCTGTCCTCTTTCCAAACAAATTCCTTGCATTTTTAGAATAGATGGGAAGTCTCTAAGATGAAAGGGTAAGGTTTTAACTTATGTTTCAAGATGAAGGTTGACCAAATGTGAAAGATTATAAATTAAAGATTCTGTCCCAAATATAGCCGGTCTGGCTGGGGGCCTTGGTAAGGAACATATGGCTGTTTGGTAAACAGTAAAAATATAGAGTCCGGGGCTGATAATGAGGACAAACTCTTTTTTCTCCTTTGAAATTCTATTTTAAATGAGTTGCTGTACCAGTAATCAGTCCTAAGTGATGTTTGTAAGTATCAGTGGTATCAGACTAGTTGCATAATTAATAGTTTGCGTCACCCAGTATCCTGCTTGGTTCAACTATATAAACCAATATGTGCACGGTGACTGTTTCAAGCCTCTTATTAGCCTTTGATTATAATATCCGTTTTTTGGTGTTTGCTAGATACAAATGGCTAATCTCTTGCAACACTATAATAAAGTAAGCATTATTAATGAATGATTCAGTGTTCTTTAAGCGGAAATCTGTATATTTATTATATTACTGTAAAAACAGCAGATGATTAATGTCTTGTATATCCACATCTCACATACTCTAAATAATCAATAGACCACCTTTTTACAAATGATCATCTGTGAGAATTATTCACCAGCATGAATTTTGTATTGATTATGTGTATTACTGTATGCAAAATTCTGCAGTTCAAATAGATAGATCAATTCAAAGAAAGAATCCCACTGCACCGCCTGTAGAGTAAAAGTCCATTTTTATTGCAGCATTAGTGCTCACACATAGCTGCCGAGCTATGACTAACTAGCCATGTTTTGCTCCAATACTGAGCTGTAATGCTGTTTGTCCACTAATGCTGCAACAAAAATCGGACTTTTACTCTACAGACAGTGCTGCGGGATTCTTTCTTCGAATTGATACATGTATGGCCTGCTGGTGTCCTACTCCCCACTGTATGTGAGTGGGGTGGATGTAGCGACCTGCTTTCGTTTGATGTAAAATAGACAGACATACAACATATCATCAAGCAGAATAAATTCAGCATACAGTATTTCCATATGCCTTTTATATGATCCTTTATGATACCGTAACATAATGCTAAGGTATTTGGAGCAGAAACACATCCACTGTCTGGGAAATATGGTGCAGGTTCCAATTTTGCGTTCCACTTATTGCAACAAATGTCAGTTTTCTGATGCAGCAAAACCCCCTCAAAATGTCAATTTTGCAGAAATAATGTTCCCACTATAAATTATGGTACACACCTCAAGTTACAAACAGGGCTGTGGAGTCGGTCCAAAAATCCACCGACTCCTCAGTTTAGGATTCCACCGACTCCGACTCCACGACTCCTCTAATTTGCATATTACAATTTTGTTGATTAACAGTATGTAACGTGAAATTCGTCTCTTAACTGCCAACGCTTAGGAATTTTACAAGACAACTGAAGTGAGAAGGATATGTAGACTACTATATTTATTCCCTTTAGACTAAAACTAGTCCTTGGTAAGAGTACTTGTAAAAGGTACAAACCGGAACAAAGAACATCTATCAGGCCCTAGGCAATGTAACTGTGGGTACATGTAAGAATAATGTGCAGGTACTCTGCAGGGGAATGAGGAGATTCTTCCTCTATTACACATTCTTCATGCACAATCTGAACAAGGTTTATGGGTGACAGACAACACCTCTCTGTTCAATGTGCACAACATTCTCAGTGGATTCCCTGCAGCTCTGTGGGGAGTGCATATGTAGAGTATAGTACTACTGTGTAACAAAGTAAACCTGAGACAGATGAAATTAAAATTTTATACATACCTGGGGCTTCCTCCAGCCCCCTTCAGGCTAATTAGTCCCTCGCTGTCCTCCTCCGCCACCTGGATCTTCTGCTATGGGTCCAGGTACTTGAGCCAGTCTGGTGTAGTGTGCATGCACACACTCCGGTGCCGGGAGCGTACTACACATGCGTAGCACTATTGCACAGATGCAGAATGCTCCTGGCTGTGGAATTGGCACGTAGCCAGACTGCTCTGACTGGCTGAATTACCGGGACTCATAGCAGAAGTTCCAGGTGGTGAAGAAGGAAAGCGAGGGACTGATTAGCCTGAAGGGGGCTGGAAGAAGCCCCAGGTATGTATAAAACTTTTCTTTTCATCCGTCTCAGGTACCCTTTAATTTGTAGTCACCAAACCAAATTTTAACAACATATCAAATTATTTGATTTTATGAGCAAAGAGAGTGCGTACATTTGCATTAACCAGCATCAACGCAGAATTATTTCCATCTCACTTGACCATCTCTATTAGTGAAACGGCTACACATTAGGCTTTATACTTACAGCATAGACGTTATTTAGTATATATATAAGAGATTCCTGTGTACACATATATACTGTACAGTGACAATCAGATATGTATATCTGACTTTAAAAATACGGGGACTGCTTTATTGAAGCAGCACAAGTAACTAATTTTGATTGGTTTATTTCATTTTTGTAGACTGAGCACAGCTATTACTGTATATATACATTATTTTTAATGACTATTATCTGAGAAATAGAACATTTTATCATATTTTCTATTTTAATTACAGTTACAAATTCATTAGGAGTCGGTGCATTTTTTCCCGACTCCGACTCCAGGCACCCAAAATTGCTCCGACTCCACGACTCCGACTCCACAGCCCTGGTTACAAACAAACAAATGCTGTGAGAAAAGAGAATGAAAAGCAGATCTGGCACCGGCTGCAGTTAACCAATTTCCTTTAATCCAGTGGGTACAGCATACAAACAAGCAGTGAAAGGGTCGGCCTAACAGCCGTTTCGCAGGTCTCCCTGCTTCTTCAGAGGCACATAGATAGGGCACATATAAAGGCTCCCCCATATATATACATAGTGTATCATAAGCTTACCTCCCCTTCTGACTCCATAGCGCTAGTTAGAGACGCCCGCCGCGGCTGTTCGGGTCCGTCCCTTCCGGGAACGCCCCTCTGATGTCATACAGCCTATTAGGTGGCGGTATTCCCTCACCAATCAGCGCTACACAAAAGCCGGCATCAGCCGGACAATAGACACACAGCGGGGGACGGCAAGCTACAGAGGACAAAAGACTGTTGTTACCATAGTGATGACCACGCTGGGCGCATTTCCAAACAGCATGGTGTCAGATCATTCCTCTGACTACACCAATACGGAAATACATAGTTATTTAAATGTAAAAACATTTCCTCCATTATGTGACACCATTTACCACGAGTTCTATAGTTTGCAGGGATAAAACATGACTTTACATGTATCAGGATGATACGGATTTTGCAAAGTTTATTGAATGGATCAATGTTAACGATTATAATATGTATTTTACAGGAGCTTGGGGTGGGGAAAAAATGGAATTTCTGGACCTCACAATAATGGTGGACGATGGGGAACTAATTACCAAAGGCTATAGAAAACCCACAGCCACAAACAACATCCTCTTCTATTCTAGTTATCACCCAGAACATGTAAAAAACGCGATCCCTTACAGCCAGTTTATTTGTTTAAAAAGAAATAACAGTAAAAATTCTGACTTTCTGGAACAGAGTTTTGAATTAGGACGGAGATTCCTATCCCGGGGTTACCCTCTGTCTCTCATTGTCACGGCCTTTAAGAGGGCCGATGAAAAATCGAGAACCGAACTGCTCATTAGAAAGAGGAAAAAGAAGGGGAGGGGAGGAGATACGGCCCCTGGTGTACCTTTAATTTTTGAGTACTCCCCAATGGCAAAAAAATTAAAAAATTCTATCCACAGAAATTGGGGAGACCTTAGCTCAAACCCTGTTTTGGGGAAAAAACTCCCTGAGAAACCCCTTATTACATTCCAGCAGGGCCCAAACAATTGGGGATGTCATAGTAAGAAGTGAATGTAGAGCAGAGAAACAGTTGGATTGGTTGACAAGTCTTAAACCTAAAGGTTGTTTTAAATGTGGAAACTGCAATCACTGTCCCAACTTTGTATCAGGTAAACACATTACACTGGGCGGTGAAATGATTCAGATCAAAGATTTCTTACACTGTTGCTCAACACATGTGGTGTATGCAATACTCTGCCCCTGTGATCGCTTTTATATTGGAATGACCACCAGGCAACTTTGTACAAGGTTTCAGGAACACGTTAATTCGCTTAAGACTAAAAAAGGAGCAGGACGCATGATTAAACATGTTTTAGAGGCCCATGAAAATGTGAGTTCCCCTTTAAGGTTTACATGTTTAAAAGCTGTGGACCAACCAAGGAGGGGAGGGGACTGGGAAAAATTACTTAGACAAGAAGAAGCTAAGTGGATATCTAAAACAAAGGCCTGTGGACGTCTGGGCCTTAATGAAAGGAATGAGCTTTACTGCTTTCTTGAGAAATATTAAACATTCTGTGTTTTTTATGCTGTTGTATAGATTTTTATCCCAACTTTTTTCCTAGCAAAAATGTCTTGCCGAAATCCTTTTTTAGGAATGCCTCACTGTAATGTTTTTAATTATCTTGATTGTTTGTAATTTTCATATTATAATAATTATTCACTGTTTTTTGTCCCTGTCTTTAGGGTAGCAGAAGGCTCCCCTGTACTGGGCATGAAAATATCTAGACGGATTCTGGTTGGTATGCTGACCTACCAGCATCAACTCTATGCCTTTTTGAGAACTGTAATTTGCAGATTTTGAGATTAAGCGAAAGCTTATGGACATAACCTGTTTTATATAGGGTAATGGGACGTACCGGATTGGGCGTTCCAGATAGGTCCTGATACATGTAAAGTCATGTTTTATCCCTGCAAACTATAGAACTCGTGGTAATTGGTGTAACATAATGGAGGAAATGTTTTTACATTTAAATAACTATGTATTTCCATATTGGTGTAGTCAGAGGAATGATCTGACACCATGCTGTTTGGAAATGCGCCAGCGTGGTCATCACTATGGTAACAAGTGTCTTTTGTCCTCTGTAGCTTGCCGTCCCCCGCTGTGTGTCTATTGGCCGGCTGATGCCGGCTTTTGTGTAGCGCTGATTGGTGAGGGAATACTGCCACCTAATAGGCTGTATGACATCAGAGGGGCGTTCCCGGAAGGGACGGACCCGAACGGCCGCGGCGGGCGTCTCCCACTAGCGCTATGGAGTCAGAAGGGGAGGTAAGCTTATGATACACTATGTATATATATATGGGGGAGCCTTTATATGTGCCCTATCTATGTGCCTCTGAAGAAGCAGGGAGACCTGCGAAACGGCTGTTAGGCCGACCCTTTCACTGCTTGTTTGTATGCTGTACCCACTGGATTAAAGGAAATTGGTTAACTGCAGCCGGTGCCAGATCTGCTTTTCATTCTCTTTTCTCAAGTATTACTGTGCTACATGGATGTGAGCACGGTGTAAACAGTGACCAGAATCCAGCGCTGTTTCCAGTCCCTATTTTGAGTGCCGGTCACATTCCCTTTTTCTCCTTGACAAAACAAATGCTGTATGTTAGTGCCTCCTAATACCCTCACAGCCAACTATACACTAGAGCAGTGGTTTCCAACCTTTTTTCAGGTCATGACACATCACGCCAAACATTTAGATCTCTGTGGCACGTCACATATATATATAAAAGAAAAATATTATTAAAAGTTATTAAATCAATGAAAAGAGTGCATTTTATCCTTTGAAATAAACACTAAAATGCTGCTAATTGGCCACCCTCAAGTTTTAAATTAGACAGGCTCACACTGCGTCATTATGGCAGCAAACAAAAGACAGAACAAGTTTAATTCAATGCAGGAAAGTTCTTGGAATTACTCTGCTGTAGGAAACAAATAAATAGATCTTAAGGTGTAAGTATTATATATGAGAACAGAAAATAAAAGCTGAGCCCTATTGTTCTTACTATGGCACCAGTGAAAATTGCTTGAAATTTTAAGCAGTTTGGAATGATTTAACAATATTTGTTAAGGGATGAATGAAGCATCTCCGTTGGGAACATTTTAATATTGTACCTGGTAATACGTCAGGAATCAATAGCGAGATAAGAACTTGTATGTCATTTGCTATTCTGCCTCCCACTCTGTCTCTGCTCTGATTGTACTTAGAGCAGAGCTACAAATAAATGGCAGCCAATGCCCTCAAATGTAGACTCTGGTGGCCATTTTCTTGTTGCCCTGCTCTGAACACAAACGGAGCGGTGGGGGAGTCAGAGTAGCAACTGATCAGCTGGAAGGGCGCCAGATCAGGGACACGACGACAGATACTGGCGGCTGTCGCAACACCTTTGTGCTGCGGCACACGGGTTAGGAACCTCTACAGATGTGAGATGCATGGCCACTGTAACAATGGCTATGCACAGCATATCACTTTCTGTAAAGGAAAACTACCAGGGATGTTCTGTGTAAAAGTTCAGGGGTTTGATTCACTAACACAAATAGCATGCCTTATCCGAGTTAACACGCCTTATCAGAGATAACTCACCTTATCAGAGTAGCATAGCGAGCACTAAGAACCCTCAGGGGCTCAGGGCAGGACGAGTGGAGCGCCAATTAGCAGTTAACTTTGATAAGGCATGTTAACTCGGATAAGGCATGCTATTTGTCTTAGTGAATCCAGCCCCTCATGAGTTCAGATATTTAATTTAGATAAGACTGTATGAATTTCACTGAACCACAATGAAGAAATAAAACATTTATTTTAAAGGCAAAACACACCTTCAGTCAGGTTCAACGTAAACATATGCATAGTGAATAGGCATTAGACTGCACTCTTTGTTGATTGGATTATGTAAATTATATTAGCATAAAGGTGTCCTGGGTATTCCATTACCTGATTGAACTAACGAGTTTAGTTGCGGTAGTGACCAAATGTTACCTATTACGCTATTACAGCATACACCCCTTTTGGGTAGCATTATCCTTTGTACTCCATTTTGTATTAAAGCGGATCTAAACTAAAAACTGATTGTGCCTTGCAAAAAATGTAACACATAATTTGAATATAAAATCCAGGTTTTTTTTGTTCAAATAATAAATATTAATTGCAGACCAAAGCCTTTCCTCTATAGGGCATTCTACCGAGGCAGGATTGTGTTACATACTTGTACACCTACTACAGAGGCTCTCAGAATCACAAGCGCAAACAAAATTGCTGGAAAATTGCTTGCATTTGCATCTTACATGTGTTTACATTTTTTTAAGATGGTGGCGAATTTCACGCAGCAAGCCACTATTCAAAAATGTTAAACAATGGTGGAGGAGTACGGCTAGGTAGTATTGTGTACTTTCTATTTTTATTGTTGTGAGTGCAATATGGGCAAAGTTTTTTTTTTTTAGTTTGGTTCCCCTTTAATGTTCTATGCTCTTAATTAACATACATAACTATTCAGATTATTTACACATGATTTATCATTTTTGATAGGTGTAGAGAACCTAGTTTCTCTCTTTAACACAACAGGTTGACCAGTGGTAACCACTTTATTTTCCTTCAGCGATAGCATGCCGTGGATAAATGAGAACCTTTACAAGTACATGACATCTAGTTTTCACTTTTTGTTGCTTGCTTAGAAAACGTTGTCTTCTAGTTTTAACATAATAAGTGACATATCTAATTACAATCCTTAGTTAGATGGATTTAAGAATAATAAAAAGTTTCTAAGCCCAAATGAGCCCAAACCAGCACTTACGAGCTGTTGAGTATCTGGAATTTTTCCCCCTTCTGAAAACTTAGGTCATCTTCTGTTCTTGCTTCATAGTCATAAAGAGCCACAAATAGTGTTACTCCTAGAGGGACAGAGCAGATCACATAATAAGTGGCAATACATTAGCTCACATGTTACACAGCTCTAGCATAAATCAGTCAGCATGCTTTCAATGCAACCCAGCCTGATTGAAGTCATGTGTTCTGGTTCAGAGAGCTCCTTGCCAGCTCTTCATACAGCATGTAATAAAAATAATTTTCTTTATAATTTATGGGGACGTTTGCAGTGTGGAGAGCTTACTACGCTGCCCATAGTATTTCATGTGGTGAAAATGAGTAATGTTCTACTTAGGACAATCAAATCACATTGAAATCATTTTCATTTTGGCTTATCTTGCATGTTCTGGTCAGTGTAACATTTTGGCAGCAAAAAGGCATGCAAAGATTTCAAAAAACGCCCTACCTCGTGCATTAAATATAGGTTAAACACACACGAAATAGTTGATTATTGTTCAGTATTTGTTTTCATTTTGCCGCCTGCACAAAAATTACCATTTGGTTCTTATACAATATAAAAAAGCATTATTTTACATAAAATATACCAATTTCTTGTCCCGATTAAAATACATGTTCCCTGTCATGTGACTTTCTACCCTTATAGTACATCTCACATTGCATGTGGAACTAGGAGACATATCTCACACAGCACAAAAAACAAGTCAATTATAGGGATTTCAACAATGCCCCATGTGGTAGACTTGTGGAAGAGTAAGGTAACACTATGGCCTCAATTCACGGAGCTTTATCAAACACTTTGTCAAATGTTTGATAATTTTCTCATGGGTAAAATCCGATTTTGAATTCACTAAGGTGTTATAGATTTATCAAATGTTTTATTGATGAAATGATCAATAAATCTATAACACCTTAGTGAATGAAAAATTAGATTTTACCCATGAGGAAAATTTTCAAACGTTTGATAAAGTGTTTGATAAAGCTCTGTGAATTAAGGCCTTTGATGGAAAGCCTGCATGTATAATGAGCAAATAAGTCTCCTCCCATATCCAGGTATGTATAATGATACTTGGTAACAATAGATTTCAGTATCCAAGAATGAGGCCTAACAGCAAATGTCAGCAAGAGAAAGCTTTGTTTATGTATTTTCCTTCTGCAGCTTCCTGAAGCTGGTGAGCACAGTATCCTAGATGTAAGCTGCTTCATCTATAGGTTCTTATTCATCACAAGGATGAAGGATACAAGATACTGTGAAAAGACATACATAAAGCAGCTTATTGTGATCAAAGAGACCAGCCAGAAAGCATAGAATGTAACTAGGGCATATTTGCAGCCAGGCTCGGACAGAGCCGCCGAACCACCGACGGTCCCATCGGTGGGCCCCGACCCGACTGCCCCTCCTCCTGACCTGGGGGCCCCTAGAAGGCGTGCGCTGCATGGGAGAGCCGGGGAGGGCAGCCCGACTGTTTTTTTTTTTTTTTTTATGTCCCTTAAAAAAAACTATTTTCCCCGGGGGGGCCCCCTCCTATCCTCCCCCTCCCTCACCTCGGAGGGCCCCCCTCCTGTTACGAGCGGCGGCGGCGGTTACAGCAAAGTTCCTGCGAGGTATAGCAGAAGATAGAGGTCCAGCTGCCTCCCGGGCTACGCTGTCTCCTCTATGCCGCTCGCACTGCTTCCTGGTTTAGTGCGAGCGGCATAGAGGAGACAGCGACTGGGAGGCAGCTGGACCTCTATCTTCTGCTATACCTCCCTGGAAGTTTGCTGTACCCGCCGGCCGCCGCTCGTAACAGGAGGGGGCCCTCCGAGAGTCCGAGGTGAGGGAGGGGGAGGATAGGAGGGGGCCCCCGGGGAAAATAGTTTTTTTTAAGGGAAAAAAAACAAAAAAAAAAACAGTCGGGCTGCCCTCCCCGCGGCTTGTAAGGAGGGGGGACACCCAGGTGAGGGGGAGCATAGGAGTCGGGGCCCCCACTGGCTACCCACCCTCCCACCCTTCTGCCTACCCTCCCACCCGGCTACCTAACTGCCCACCCTTCTGCCTACCCTCCCACCCTTCTGCCTACCCTCCCACCCTTCTGCCTAACTGCCCACCCGGCTACCTAACTGCCTACCCTCCCACCCGGCTACCTATCTACCCACCCGGCTACCTAACTGGCTGCCCACCCGGCTACCTATCTACCCACCCAGCTACCTATCTGCCCACCCGGCTACCTAACTGCCTACCCTCCCACCTGGCTACCTAACTGCCCACCCGGCTACCTATCTACCCACCCAGCTACCTATCTGCCTACCCTCCCACTCGGCTACCTATCTGCCCACCCGGCTACCTATCTACCCACCCGGCTACCTATCTACCCACCCAGCTACCTATCTGCCTACCCTCCCACCCGGCTACCTATCTGCCCACCCGGCTACCTATCTACCCACCCAGCTACCTATCTGCCTACCCTCCCACCCGGCTACCTAACTGCCTACCCTCCCACCCGGCTACCTATCTACCCACCCGGCTACCTAACTGGCTGCCCACCCGGCTACCTATCTACCCACCTAGCTACCTATCTGCCTACCCTCCCACCCGGCTACCTAACTGCCTACCCTCCCACCCGGCTACCTAACTGCCTACCCTCCCACCCGGCTACCCTTCTGCCTACCCTCCCACCCGGCTACCTAACTGCCCACCCGGCTACCTAACTGCCCACCCGGCTACCTATCTACCCACCCGGCTACCTATCTACCCACCCAGCTACCTATCTGCCTACCCTCCCACCCGGCTACCTATCTGCCCACCCGGCTACCTATCTACCCACCCGGCTACCTATCTACCCACCCAGCTACCTATCTGCCTACCCTCCCACCTGGCTACCTAACTGCCCACCCGGCTACCTAACTGCCCACCCAGCTACCTATCTGCCCACCTGGCTACCTAACTGCCTACCCTCCCACCCGGCTACCTAACTGCCCACCCAGCTACCTATCTGCCTACCCTCCCACCCGGCTACATAACTGCCTACCCGGCTACCTATCTGCCTACCATGCCATGGGCGTCCCTACATAGGGCAAAATGGGGCATGCGCACTCCCCTGGCTAGCTGCTGCCCCCCCCTAGCTACCCGGACGTGGCTGGCCCGCCCGCCCTGGGGTGGCAGCGGAGAGAGAAAAGAAGCGGCAGGCACAGCGGCGCTGCCTGCCGCATCACTTAATTCTAAAGGGGGGAGCGAGAGAGGGGGAGCCCCAAGGTGAGGGAAGGGGGAGGGGGAAACGTCCTCCCTTCCCCACCGCTTCTCTTCTCTCTCCGCTGCCACTGAGGACACCTATAGATCTGGCTATTTAAACTGGGGACACCTATAGACCTGTCTATCTATACTGGGGGGCCCTGTCACTACCTAAACTAGGGGCTCCTGTCACTACATACACTGGGGGGGGGTCCCTGTCACTGCATACACTGGGGGGCTCCTGTCATACCTAAACTGGGGGTACCTGTCACTAACTGAACTGGGGGGGCGCCTGTCAATACCTGAACTGGGGGCACCTGTCACTACCTGAAC
Organism: Hyperolius riggenbachi; assembly: GCF_040937935.1. Lineage (NCBI taxonomy): Eukaryota > Metazoa > Chordata > Amphibia > Anura > Hyperoliidae > Hyperolius > Hyperolius riggenbachi. The sequence goes on from NC_090649.1 coordinate 277,434,038, forward strand.
TGGGGGGCACTGTCACTACCTAAACTGGGGGCTCCTGTCACTACATACCCTGGGGGGCACCTGTCACTACAAACACTGGGGGCTCCTGTCACTACATACCCTGGGGGGCACCTGTTACTACCTTAACTGGGGGGCACCTGTCACTACAAACACTGGGGGCTCCTGTCACTACCTAAACTGGGGGGTATCTGTCACTAACTAAACTGGGGGGCTCCTGTCGCTACCTAAACTTGGGGGTCCTGTCACTACCTAAGCTGGGAGGCTCCTGGTGCTACCTAAACTAGGGTGCACCTGTCACTACCTAAACTATCCAGGCCAGCCCAGCATCACCACCAGCCAACCAGCCCAGAATCACTGTCAAAAAGGCCACAGCATCACCACCAACAGTCAGGCCAACATTTACTTCAACCAGCCAAGTACAGCCCAGCATCACCGCCAGGCCGGCCACAGCATCACCGCCAGGCCTTTCAGCCCACACATCATCCCCAATCCAGCCAAAAACAGTATTGCCTGGCACAGCAGCCAGTAGAGGAGAATTCAGAAGCCAGGTGAGAGGTGTCTACCATATTAAGTGGGCATTCTGCCTATTTATGTGAAATGCTGTTTATTTATGTGCCTCATGACTGCTGAATTTGTCTTGTTGGGGGCCTCATGGTTACTGAATTTGTCTTGTTGGGGGCCTCATGGTTACTGAATGTCTTGTTGGGGGCCTCATGATTGCTGAATTTGTCTTGTTGGGGGCCTCAAGATTGCTGAATTTGTCATGTTGTCATATTTGTCATATCTAACCTATGCTGAGGGAAACTATTCTGGCTACCTATATTAGCCCACTGCCTTACTGTTACAGTTACATTACAATTACCCCCCACCCATGTGATGTCATGTCCACACCCATTTTTTTTGTCGCTGCGCGCTTTGCTTTTTTGGGGGGGGTGTTGGTAAATTATCCGCACCGGGTGTCAAACACCCTAGCTACGCCACTGGAGGGGGGCACAGCTTGGAAGGGGGGGAATTGGGCACAGAGCGGCGGGGAGGGGGGGAAGCGTCCCCCCCTCCCTCACCTAGGGCCCCCCCCCCCCTTCCGCGCACCCCCCTCCTCCAGAAGTGCAGCCAGCAGCGAGCGGAGAATAGCTACAGAGATGATGCTATCTCCGCTCCGAGTCCGCATGCCGCTGCCCTGCTGGTCTCTGACTGTAGTGTGTGACGCTGTCCAATCACGTTCTCGCAGTACTTCCTGCTAGAGCGTGATTGGACAGCGTCACTACAGGAGACAGAGACCAGCAGGGCAGCAGCGGCATGCGGAGCGGAGATAGCATCATCTGAAGCTGGTAAGCTATACTCCGCTCGCTGCTGGCTGCACTTCTCGAGGAGGGGGCTGCGCGGAAGGGGGGGCCCTAGGTGAGGGAGGGGGGGAGGCTTCCCCGCTGATCTGTGCCCTCTGCCCCCCCTTCCAAGCTGGGGGGGACTTGCATTGTGTGGGGGTATCTCTGCCACCAACCTGATTGCATTGTGTGGGGGTATCTGCAGCCAACCTGATTGCATTGTGTGGGGGTATCTGCAGCCAAACTGATTGCATTTTGTGGGGGTATCTGCAGCCAAACTGATTGCATTTTGTGGGGGTATCTGCCGTCATCCTGATTGCATTTTGTGGGGGTATCTGCCGTCAACCTGATTGCATTTTGTGGGGGTATCTGCCGTTAACCTGATTGCATTGTGTGGGGGTATCTGCCGTCAACCTGATTGCATTTTGTGGGGGTATCTGCCACCAACCTGATTGCATTGTGTGGGGGTATCTGCCGTCAACCTGATTGCATTTTGTGGGGGTATCTGCTGCAATTTGACTACTTGATGAATTATCATGAGGCATGTAACTACTTGAATATACAATGTATCTGGTCGGACCTAATCTCTGTGAATAACGCCGCTACTTATTTTGTGTTTTGTATTTTTTTTTTTTAAGTCTGCCCATGACTCATCATGACCACGCCGATGTTCCAGTGCATGGTGACACCCATTTAGTTTCGCATTTAGACATATCCCTATTGGAGACTGTCCTCAGAATTGCTCACAATCTATTCCCTACCATAAAGTCATGCAAAATTTCTAAAGTACATGTGTATGTGAGCCTAAAATGGGGGGGGGGGGGGAGGGAGGAGGAGGAGAGGGGGGTGGGCCCCAGGCTGAAACTTCCTTGGTGGGCCCTTGGTGTCCCAGTCCGACCCTGTTTGCAGCCATAAACAAGATCTACCGGTAACTCTGAAGTTTCACTTCTATTATACAGGTGACTACAGTGCTGAAGAGGAGTTATATATGTTTCCTTAACTTCTTGGGAACTGCACACATTTACATCTATGCCGTGCTTGTGGCTGTTTAAAGAATAACTACAGCAAAAAATTGTAAAATTTAAAATACATGAAAACACATAAATAAGTAGTAATTTCTACCAGAGTAAAATGAGCTATAAATTACTTTTCTTCTATGCTGCTGTCACTAACAGTAGGTAGTAGAAACCGGACAGGTTTTAGACTCCTCATGGGTGATTCTCAGGTGTTTTTTTTAATTTTCAAAAGCACTTCGTGAATGGCAGTTGCTCAGTCCAACTGCCAGAATAGTGTGCAAACTGGTAGGGGGCAGTTGGCATCTTTGTATCGTATATATACATTAAATACTGAGAATCCCCCATGAAGAGATGGACTAGTCCAAAACAGATTTCTACTAACTACTGTAAGTGACAGCAACATAGGAGAAAAGTAATTTATGGCTCATTTTACTCTGGAAGATACATACTTCCTATTTGTATACGTTTACATCTTTTTTAAATTGTACACGATAGTACAACCCTGCATGCATAGTTAATGCATGCAAATGATGCTGTGTCCATGTTGTTGAAGTATACACATTTGCTTATATTTAATTTAATGCTGGGAAAAACACAAATGGAAACGGTTGTGGCTGCAAAGTTGAAATTTTCTTTTATATTTGGAAATTTCTAGAAGAGGTAGGAAGTCATATGTTAAAGGGGCACTATGGCTAAATTCTACTATTTTAGTCACTTTAACATAAATATTTGTTTTTGGAGCAATGTTATTGACATTTAATGTGGCTGATTGTTTTTTTTTACACTGGCCATATCCATTTATTGGTAATGAGTCGCGTCAGAAGATTTACCTTACTGACGCCAAATCAGCATAATCCATATTGTTGTAGGAGGCATCTGACGTTTGTCTGTTTTGTCGTTTGTTGCTCCCCCCCCTCTGGTCCGCTCAGTGAGGATTATTCCAACGACTGCACACTTTGTGCAGTTACTGAGATCTGTGCAGCCGCCGTACAGCGCAGAACACAGCAATAGCGCTTGTGTGTGCAATATTACGCTGCGGCTGTCTGTGCAGAGTGCGCACTTGAAAAGCCGATTGCTGGTTACCACAGCAACGGACAACAATAGGTGTCCGTCACTGTGCCAGCTTCAAATAAAGGGGCCTCAGCGTGAAAGTATAGAGCCGTACGGTGGCTGCACAGATCTCAGTAGCTGCGCAAAGTGTGCAGTTACAGTTGGAATAATCCTCACTGAGCGGACCAGAGGGGGGTAAACAAACGGCAAAACAGACAAACGTCAGATGCCTCCTACAACGAAATGGATTATGCTGAAGTGGCGTCAGTAAGGTAAATCTTCTGACGTGACTCATTAGCAATAATTAGATATTGCCAGTGTAAAAAAACAAAAAACAATCAGCCACATTAAATGTCAATAACATTGCTGCAAAAACAAATATTTATGTTAAAGTGACAAAAATAGAAGAATTTAACCATAGTGCCCCTTTAAACAGTTGAATATCGGGGGCGCATGCGCGGAGCCGCCATGAGCAGACGCTAGTTGGCAGAGCTCCGTCTTCGGGATCCTGAATTAGCTCTCTCACAGCCTCGTTTACAAGCAACTTCCCTCCTGCTACAACTACTACCGATCAGGCAATGTCCAGGAGAGGAAAGAAAGATAATCCGCCACCTCCCGAGGCTCCAAAGAAGCAAAACAGACAACATAAACTTACCGAGCACTTCGGGCCTGCTCCCACGAGATCCAAGATGGCCGCCACGACCTCGGCCTCCTCGCCTCACTCATCAGGGCCTAGCTCACCCAACTGTCTTCCTGAGTCGCCGCAATCCGCAGTAGAATTCCCCCTCACAAAGCAACAATCCCAACAGCTATACAAGGATATCAGTTTGCTATTTAAACGGGAACTAGCAGCCGCGGTAAGCGACCTATCCAACCAAATCAAGGAAGTGGGTGAGCGGGTGGCCACGCTTGAGAAGCAAGCAGACTCCTTAGTAGATGCAGTAGCGGCAGACAAGCTCCAACTTGACGACCAGGATGAAAAGATCTCGGCCATGGAACTAAAGCTCGAAGACCTTGAAAACAGGTCCCGGAGAGCAAATCTACGAATCCGCGGGGTTCCGGAATCCATTACGGAACTAAAGGAAATGGCCCTAAATCTCTTCTCGGCTATTCTACCACAGCATGACCCTCAAGAGCTCCGGATAGTGCGCATCCACAGAGCCCTAAGACGTCCCCGCAATGCGGATCTTCCCTGGGACATAGTCTTAAAGATACAGCATGAGTAGATGAGGGACGCCATCTTAATTGCAGCTAGGCCTCTATCATCACTCCCGGACCTCCCTAACACGGTACGTCTTTTTGCCGATCTGTCTCCCCTCACACTGGCACGAAGGAGGGACATGAGGCCCGCGACCCAAGCCCTTATCACAGCTTCTGTGAAATACAAGTGGGATTTCCCCTTCTCTTTGTGCTTCGACTACAACAAAAGGAGCTATGTATGTAAATCACTGGCCGAGGCCCACCTTGCCCTGGGTCAATGCGGCCTACAGCTACCGCCTCACGACCAGACTTCGCTTCCTCAAAGTTCCCCCAGGCCGACCAGAGTTTGGACGGAGGTCACTAATCGCAGACGCCGACGGCCCTCGGAGAATCCATCCTCACCACCCTCTCCAGCTCACTCTTCACAATCCATATGATCATGGACAGGTTTGGTATGGTTAACCGTTTGCTCTTTTCATTTTTGACTGATCCTTAGGACTTATTTTTACTTTTTTCATGTTCAACTTGCATTAAAGGGATCCAAGCAGGTCTTGGCTTCAAATAGCTGCAAGGGCTGACATTGTTCAGAAGCTCAACCCCTGCTGTTTTACAAGTGGTGTTATCCAGGCTAGGTGTGACATTCTTCAACTGTAACTGATGTTTTCTGTTTGAAGTACAATGGGGGTTTGTTTGTGGTCAATTAAGTCTAAAGAGGTAATTTCTTATCTGTTTTCACCATCTCCTGCTCAGGGACCGCAGGTCCTTTGCGGTCGGACAAAGTGGCTAATTTAACTCTTAGATGTAAAAAAATGAGGTAAAATTAAAGTTTTTTTTAATAATAAACCACGTTTTTAGAATGCATTTTTTATTTGGTATAGAGCTGCCCTGGGTGTTAAAAATGATGCTCGGTTCACTTTAAGATTAACTATTATCATTTTTTCTACAAACTTCTTCCATGTTGGAAGCATATTTTGAACTCTATGAGTATCTGCCCTATAATATTCAATATTACCACTAGGTGGCCCCCCTCCCTTTTCCATAACATACCATGCTGTTCACTCCAGCGATGAGAGGGGTGTCCTCACCTGGACCGGACATTACTCTGGGCATAAATACTCACCATTTTTGCTATAAGTTTTCTCTACGTTTCCAAACTAATACTGTACCGATTTAGTGATTATATATTATTGATATTCACCGTTCTTCCTATAAGTCTTTTGGCTAATTCATTACCAAAAACCTGTCCTTTTACGCTATTTTACTTTGATATAGGTTTTGTTACTGTTCCTCAATGTAGCCTCGGGATCCCTAAGGAATGTTATGCTGTCCCCATTCTCAGATTCACGCATGTGGGTATCACTAATATGGTCCCCTACATCTGTGAATCATCTGAAGAGGAGTTTTATCCTCTGGTTATGTTCTCTTGTTATTTGTTTTACTAACATGCTATTGTTTTTTCCTCAAGGTACCAGGTCAAACCCAAATCTAATAATAATAATTAGAGGTCTAGCCTTCCTAACCCTAGCAAAGTTATGCCATGATGTCTGCATTATTAGCTTAATTTTTTCCACTGTCTTCCATGGTCAGAATAATTTCCCATAATGTTAGGGGGTTTAATTCCCCCCCTAAAAGACGCAAGGCCATGCAGGACTATATGGCCCACAAGCCTGACATAATCGCGTTACAGGAAACTCATTTTATGCAATCCTCTTTCCCGAAATTCATTCATACCCAATATAGGCAAGTATATTTTGCCTCTTCTCCCTCCAGGAAAACATTAGAGGTTGCTCTACTTTTACACAACTCCTTCCCACTGGAAGTAGAACAGGTTATTCCAGATGAATTGGGACGGTCCTTATTCTAATAGGCTCCCTCCAAATGAAAAAAATATGTATAGTATCTTCATACTCTCACCCAAATGATCCTCTAGCCACCTTCTCAGCATGTACCAATCACCTTTTGGCCTTGACCTATGATCACCTCTATTGGTGTGGTGACTTCAATGTCGTTCTTGTTCCCAACATTGACTCCTCTACCTCTCGTGATTATAGGCTAACTCTAAACAAGCTTAGAGCTCTTCATAAAATGATTGCATCCCTATCTATGGTTGACGTGTGGAGGGAATTTCATGGGCACAACAGAGGATACACTTACTACTCTCCTCACCATCGATCGCATTCACGCATTGACCTAATCTTCACCAATACCAACAATACTCTTAATTTACTTTATGCACGTCATGTACCCTGTGCTTGGTCTGACCATGACATGGTAATGGCTCAGTTTGATTCACAAACACCTAAATTTATTAAACCTTCCTGGCGTTTAAATGAGGCAATGCTCACCAACCCTTCTACTATAAATGATCTCAACACCTTACAGAGTTCTTTAACATTAACAATACTCCTGGTATAGCTAAATCAACTCTTTGGCTATCTCACAAAGCATATATCAGAGGCCAGTACATTGGGATAGCCTCTCGAATCAAGAAGGAGCACTCAGAATCACTACGCAACCTCCAATATAAACTATCCAGACTTGTCATAGAACATCAAACATCCCCCTCTATTTATCTTTATAAATTGATTAAGGATACAAAGATGCAGATTGATATCCTTCTTTCTCGCCAAGCTGAGAAAACCTTTCACTGGACCCAATCTCGCTGTTATAAACTGCTCAACAAACCCGATCGATGGCTAGCATCCAAACTCAGAGAGAAACAGCAAATAAATTGTGTCAGAAAAATTAAACTCACCAATGGCAGGGAGTCCTGTAATCCTGACGAAATCCACGACCGATTCCTCCAATATTATACTACACTATACACCCAACCTACCCCTCCGACAACCCAAGAACTCCAATCCTTTTTCTCCACCCTCCCACTACCATTTCTTTCACCTCTCTCAGTTAGCTCTCTCAATACACCCATCTCCCAAGAAGAAGTCGAAGAAGTAGTAAAACACTTAAAGAACCACAAAGCACCAGGCCCTGACGGCTTCACGGCCTTATACTACAAAAAATTCACATCAATTCTAATCCCTTACCTCACCTCGTTATTTAATGCAATACTTAAAGGTGCAGCAGTCTCCTCCGCATTCTTAGCTTCCTCAATAACTGTTATCCCAAAACCTGGGAGAGATCCATTGACCCCCACTAACTATCACCCAATCTCCCTATTAAACTCTGATTATAAGATTTTTACTTCAATTTTAGTATCCCGCCTTAATAAAATGATGCAGTCCCTTATCCATAAAGACCAAGTAGGTTTTATACCTCAACGACAAGCCACTGACAACATCCGAAAGCTGTTAAATATAATTCATCATGCACACCGACTTAAACACCCACTAGCAGTGCTCCTTCTTGACATCGAGAAGGCCTTTGATACCTTGTCATGGCCTTACATGTTTTGTGCCCTTCAAAGATCCGGCATATCAGGCCCTTTCCTCCAAGCAATTAAGTCTTTATATACTAACCCAATTGCTTCCCTCAAGCTACCCTCCACACGTCATTCTACAATAGGAATCGAAAGAGGAACTAGGCAGGGTTGTCCCCTGTCCCCAGCCCTATTCGCACTATGTATAGAGCCTCTTGCTATCAAAATCAGGCAGGCGTCTGATATTCAGGGTTACCGAATAGGCCAGCGTACTTATAAAGTCTCATTATTCGCTGATGATCTAGCTCTGACCCTAACTAGCTCCATTACCTCAATACCCTCTTTACTAGATTTACTATCATCTTTTAAGAACTATTCTGGGCTATCATTAAATATCACAAAATCCGAAATCCTCCCTTGCAATATTCCCAACTCAATTACTGTTGAGCTAGCCTCCCGTTTTGGGTTCCATATTCAACCTAAATTTGTGAAATATCTAGGAGTCAAACTATCTAAAAACCCAGCAGACATGTTCCGGCTAAATTACACCCCCCTATTCTCACTCCTAAACATGCTCACTACATGGGCTAAGCTACCAATATCTCTAAGTGGGCGAATACACTCAGTTCGCATGACTCTACTCCCTAAAATTTTATATTATTTTAGGGTCCTTCCTATACCAGTCCCAAAGGATTCTCTGATCCCTCTCCAAAGGGAAATTTCGAAATTTATCTGGGCACACCACCCCCCACGTATATCCTCTAAAAGGATGCAACTCCCTAAATACGCAGGAGGACCAGCAGTTGCCAACATCTATAACTATTATGTTGCTGCTCAGTTAGCTCATATTCCACCTACTCAGGTTGGCTTTAACTCTCCATTGTGGGTTTCCCTAGAATCAGCACTCCTATCCCCGCACAAAGTAAAGGCGTTGGTTTGGTCTTCGCTACCACATCTTGCCAGCCTTCTCCTGGACTCCCCCTACACCCTACATACTCTTAAAATTTGGAAGAGGTATAGGTACGCTTTGGAACTGCAAGCCACTCTCTTCTTGGCTACATGCCTATTCGATAACCCTGACTTTCCTCCGGGTCTAACTACTGACCTTTCATGGCTGGCTGCTTCCCAATACACTAAGCTAATTAAGTTTCAAAGATTTGGGAAGTTAATTCATCCCACTATCCTATCCGAGACCCTCTCCTGCAGACCACATCAATTTTTCCATCTCCAACAGGTCCACCACTATTGGTCTTCTATAGGTCACCTAACTACTGACTCCTCATATACATTCTTCGAGAACTTTTGCAATTCTTCCCCTCTAGGAGGTTGAATCATATCGTACCTTTACAACCTATTAGCTACTCGGGCTCAAGACGCTATGGGTCCCGTCCTGGAGAAATGGGAAGCAGAATTAAGCTTCCATCAAACCCCAAAAAGATGGGCCCATTGTTTTGAGACTCTTATGAAAGGAAGCCTTTATTTTTCCACGCTTGAAACTAATGTTAAGCTCCTCCATAGAGCCTATCTGACTTCAGCGAGAGTCTCAAGTATTTTCCCTCAAGCTTCCGCCTTATGCTATAGAGGATGCGGTGCGAAAGGATCCTTGACCCATATGTGGTGGTCCTGTCCACTAGTTGTAAACTTCTTGTCACAAATTGCTGGTCTAATATCCACAGTCCTCCAAACTCCTTTCACTCCTACGCCTACTGTCTTCCTTTTAGGTGACAAACCTAACAATGTTAAGCACCCAGCCCATAGGCTAATTCAACATATAGTAAACTCTGCAAAAACTTACTTAGCCTCTCGCTGGAAGAACTCACTTCTTTCTTTACAACATGTAATTGATAAGGTCCACAAAACTATGATCCTGGAGAGAATGGTAGCAGTTACGGAGGACCGACTAATACAATTTACTAACACATGGTCCCCCTGGGTTGACTACGCAGACAATAGGGGGCTCCGCTACTTATTATTTTTTACTTAACTGTAGTAAAGAAATCCTGGCATATGCTCTTTTTTACTCCTGCCTATAATACATTACCTGGCTTTAATGACCTAATTACCCATTTAGTCAATGGTACCTATTATACATGTTAGTATGTTTTAACTTGTTCTTTGTTCTTACTTGCCTTTCTCTCATACGCCCCCTGCGTGAGGAATGATGAAGATGTATCTCATGTTCAAATCTGCTTTACTATAATAAAAACCTTTGAAACTAAACAGTTGAATATCATAAGCACAGACAGCAGACAATTTGTAGGTAAAGGTTTAAAACTTGTCATGTTCATATTAGTTTAATAATGAGGCAAGACTAGATTCTTGAATGTGTTAACCAGTCAAGTTATCACATTTGCATTCCTCCTGAACCACATGTATATTTCATTCTATCTAGGTTAGACAGAAGTCATTTGTTTACAGCATTGTCTAGTGCAAGAAAAATGCAGCGTCTCTTCCAGTAATCACTTTAAAACATCTGTGCACATGTGGAAATCTTTACATGGATTTTGTCTGCATTGCAAAACAGCCTTATTCTATTCGCTGATAGCATACAGTGCACACCATGCCACTCTTTAATTACATAGCATTGATCTTTTCTGCTACAGAACTCAACTCCATCCAAAATACAAATTCACAATGTACCACCCTATCCTGTATACAGAGCTAACCCAAAAAGTGTGCGTTACTGACACTTCCTTCCCTCTTCTTAGCAGCACATTTACACAATAATTTCCTATGCCACCATACCTAAACTGTGACTGTCTATTCTAGTTAAGGGGACCCAGTGGGAAACCTATTAGACCAACTTTCGGTTACTGCTGAGGCAATTTGGTCATGACCACTAATTTGTAGGGGACCAAGCAGCAAATGCAAACTCTAAAATTGCAAACTAGGACCCCTGTCCATGGCCTTTGGGCACGGTATTCAAATCAGCTACCGCCTCCCCTCACGCAGCTTTTACTAAACCTAATTGATTGGTGGTGTGGATAGGGTTTACCGCTGGGTCCCTTATTTCTTACAAATGAGTGATCGCGACCAAATTGCCAGAAACAGAGAGCAGCCATTGGTCTATGAAGTTTCCTGTCGGGTCCTCTCATCTAGACTAGTGCCATAAAGGGTTCCCCATAACTCAGAAACCCCTGTAGCACTAGATACCTTCAAGGCTCCAGACATAACAATGCACTGGAGCATCTAGTCAGGGCTGGTTTACAGTGAATGCATATACATTTTAACTGATCAGTTGTTCTGCAGCAGTTCACTATGAAAAAGCTTTCAGTTAGAATGTGTAGCTCAAATATGAGCCATAGGGAAACATTTCCTTTACCTGGGCTGCACACCATTGTCCATTCAGTTATAACTGACAGCAACTGATTAAGTTAAACCAGCACTTAGGGCCCGTTTCCACTAGGAGCGGTGCAATGCGGCTACATAGCCGCATCGCACCGCGGGTGTCCTGAAACACATGCACAGCAATGATAGAGTTTCCACAGCGTGCATGTTGTGCGGAGCGGTGCGGAGCGATCCAAGAATCTGCAGCATGCTGCAGATTCTCGCACGGCCGCATCCGCCCGCAGCCGTGTCGGGAGATGCGGAAGTGATGCAGCCGGCGGCAGAAGTGGTGCGATGCGGTTAGGTAGCTGCATTTGCATCACGTAGTAGTGGAAATGAGCCCTTAGGGTTTTTCTGTCTTCTAAAGGCGGGTAGAACATCATCACAGTGGCCTCCCATAACCATCTCTAGAAGAAAGCATGAAACATTTGCCAATCGCCCCCTTTTCGCTGTTTATACAAAGTGAAGGCTTGAGTGCTACATCCACTAAGCTCCCTGTGTAACAGTGGAGGTAGTGGCCACTGGGAGGCAAAGCATTGTGAAATCAGCAGAGGTTTCTATGATGCACCATGCAGGGCTGTTGTCAACGGTGTAGCTACTACTTTTTAATAAAAGTAGTAAGACTGCAGTTTGATAATAATAATCCAAACATTTGTATAGCACTTTTCTACTGTCAGACTCAAAGCGCTCAAGAGCTGCAGCCACTGGGACGCGCTCAGGAGGCCAACCTGCAGTGTTAGGGAGTCTTGCCTTGAACTCCTAACTGAATAGGTACCGACCCTAGCCAGGATTCGAACCCTGGTCTCCCATGTCAAAGGTAGAGCCCTTAACCAGTACACTAAATTACTGAAAAATCCAAAAACAACGGGCAGCTGATATTTCTGCATGAAATTTTGTTCCCCCTGATGTCCATTCCAGCAGGCATCATGTAAGCACATAAGAACTGTGGAAGATGCTAAAGTGGTGAGGCCTAATCAGTGTTACGTTTGGTATAGTGTTTGTTTAGTGACCAAAGTGGGTAAACATCTTGGTGTGTTTAATCACCTTTGTAGCTAGAGTTCCTATTTTTAAACAAAGGTAGCAGTACATTTATTTCTGACTGTGAAAAAGTAATAGTGCATGAGTTTCAGTCTTCTGTTCAGAGGCGTAACTAGAAATCACAGGGCTCCCCTGCAAAACTTTGGATGGGGCCCCCTACCCTGTACTCTGAATAGGAACTCTCTACAAATCTTTGACTACAAAACTTTGTATGATTTGTTATCAGTGGCTAAGCAGAACAATTGTGCAGAGAACAGATTGTTTTTCCTCTCCTTGCCCTTAGTTGTCAGTCTCTCAGGATGGGGCCCCCTGTGGTTCCTGGGCCCCCCTGCGGCTGCATCCCTTGCAGGGTCTATTGTTACGTCCCTGGTTCTGTTGGTTGTATAAAAGAGTAATTGCTGATTGAACCACACCTTTCTAGCTCCTCCATTAGGTAAATCCATGCAATGCCCTTGGCAGATGAGTGCAAATCTGTTAGTCAGTTGTGTTTTACGCAAGGGATATGGTCAGGCTTATCATCTTCTCTCCTTGATTTCCACCCATCCTATTTGTACTGTGTAAATGGTGTGAGCTGGAATTATGGCTTCCTAAAAATTGGTTAAGATGCATGGTGTATGAGCTCCCTATATGGCTAATGGTGGCCACACATGTTACAATTTTTCTGTTCGATTTTACCCAATTAGATTAAAACAATCGATTGTGGGGAAAGAATTGAGATAATTTTTTCCCCCCATCGATAAATTTGATGGAAATGGTTGTTTTTCTCAATTAAAATCAATTGGAATGGTTGGAAAAATCAGATCAATTTTGTCAGAAATTGAATGGTGTGTGGTGGGTTATATGAAAGTAATTTCAACCTAATTTTAGGTTTACATTCAAGAATAAAGAAACTTTATTTGTCAAAGTGACACATTCGATAGAATGTATTTCTTCAATGTAATAAATAAGGGCCCATATGCAATTCACTTTTTTCTCCTGAGTTTTCTTTTAGAGGAGAATTTTTCATTTTCAATTTAAATTAACTTTTTAGCACTTTGCAATGGAAAAAGTAACACAAAGTAGGTGAAAAAGTAGTGTTCAAATTATTTTGAGTATTTGTTTGCTTGCTGGTGGTGTAAAAGGCATTTTATTTACAAGTTGAAAAATATCAACTAGGAGAAAATTCAGGTGAAAAAGTGAATTGCATATGGGCCATAGTGTTGTAGATTAAAATAAATAATGAATATATGTGTCCATGTAAGGTACATTTTCTAAGGCTGTTTGTGTTGTGTGCCTTTATACATAGTACCGATGGCTCAGGGCACCTTATACACATTTATATATATATATATATATATATATATATATATATCTCAAAATCAAACATACGTGTGTGGTACATTGGTTACAAGAGTCTAATTTTTCATTTGAGCGAGAAAACAAATCTATATTTTGGAATCGAAAAAAAAAAAAATTGTAATGTGTGTGGCCACCATAAGACTCTAAATGCATGCTCCAAATAAGGCTTGATGTTTAAATTATCTGCTATTGCAATGTGTGGTACACTGTAAGAGTAAATGGGGACCATTTTGGTACGTCTGATCATCTTTGGTACCAATTTATTGCAATAGTATTTGAAGTAAGAGTTCCAATTTTACAGCAACAACAGCAAGCTCTTAATTCCTTCTGTGAAAAAATCATTATATACAGTATATGTATATGAGTCTACAAAGTACAATTAAAAGGCTCTCTAACAGAGACCATAAGCAGTAGCAGCAATGTGCCTATTACGTTATAGGCAGCATGATGATCTTACCTGTTCCACCTCTTGTACGTAATGTTCCTGTGTGTGATGAAGAATTCACACCACCAAAGACTGTAAGTCCCTGCCCTGCACTCCCATGGAAGTTATTGTAGTTTGGAATGGTGGTCACAGTGAAACTGGGGTAGTGCTGTGGAGTGGGGTCTGTCCCATAGCGATATCCTAAGCTTTGTGTTAAACTGTTGTCTCTTTCATCTGTCAGTTTGGTTGCTTCTTTATCCTTGCATTGCACACAGCCCATTATCTATATTCCTGAAATAAGAGAAAAACAAGAATTAAACATATGGATATAAACTCAATGTTTAGACAGCTTTCTGCAAATGGGAGTCCAACAACTTCAACAAGTTTATAACAGTTTTCAAAGTGAAATACAACTGTGACTAATACATTCATCTACTAACCCATTCTTTTTCTGTACAGTGATGGGAGCACAATAACAATACAACACCAACCGCATTCACAAAATGATATGGCAATGAATAATGCTTTTACACATTCCTGCTAAAGAAGACGATCCACCTTTGTCAATAAAATGGAAGATTCTCTCAACTAAACAGTAGTGATAGAACTAGAATCTAACTGAATACTAGGAACCAGGATTCAGAGGATTCAGCTTTCAAAATCCCATTGCCACCAAACTCAATCTAGGCTTGTACACTCACAACTGGATACAACCAAGGTGCATTTAGAACAGATACAAGGTTAGACATCTAAAAATCTATTCATTCAGATAGTTTTCCAAGGCCAGAGACGTGTTTAACTGAATAAAGCTAAAGAAGAATTAACAGTGCCTCACTCCCTGTCCACTATGCTAGTGCCCAAACAAACCATTTTCTGGAGAGTGACCCATCTGTGGACTTCATGAGGATTCCTACCCAAATGAAGATGAGTTTTACTCTTCTCTGTAAAACCTCAGACACACACTTGACTAAAGTTGGCTAAGGCGGCTGATAACAACTGCCTCAGCAGATAATCAGACGTGTATATAGAGCCCCCCGACCCACAAGGAATATGCCTGGAGGATCAACTTACTCTCAAAAATGTTCAACTTAATTCTGCGTGCCGCTCTGTTGCCCATCCGCCACCCCCTGGTATAGTAACACAGAGCGTTGCCAGCTACACAGCTGACTCGTGTCTGTGCAGCCCAGCGATGTCGCCCAAGGGAATCGGGTGCCGATGGGCGACATCCATCAAAGGTGTATACGCACTTAAGCCTTACCCAGTGGTTGTCTGGGCAGGCAACTGCGTCTTTTAGTGGAATGTTCATCCATTTACAGACTAATGTGTACTACAGTTAGTGGTTCCCAGTGCCTGCTCCTGTATCTCTTTTTTGAGATCCTAAGAGATTAAAGTTCCATAATGTTGACATGTAGATTGTTTATGATAAAAACAAATGATAGTAGTATGATCACGCTGATACATGATGAGGTAACGTACTAATGTAAACACAAACAGTAGTGCGTAAAGCTTAGTCAGGATCAGGCCGTAGTCGTACATAAAGTCAGAGGTATCGAAGTACAGAGTAGCAAGGCAAAAATCGTACTCAATAAACAGGCAGGGTCATACACATAAGTCAGATGTCAGTCGTATTGGAAGAATCAGATAATAACGTAGTCAGGGACAGGCCGAGTCAAACACGTGTATCAGATGGCGGAGGTACAGAAGGACAAGTCAAGAGCAAGGTCAAGAGGCAGGCAAGAGGTCGGTACACAGATAAATATACAATAAGATGTTACTTCAAAATATTACGATAATATATAATATAACTACAAAATAGCAAGACTGACTAACTAGAGTACATATATATTGTGCATCTACACAATATATTAATGTAGCTCTCGAAACTCACTGACTAGGCCAAGAACCAGCGAACTGATTAGTATCAAGGCCAGTGAGCAACTGACTCACTTGGCGTAATATACCCAGGAGGCAGAGCAGAACCAGCCCCCAGGATGAAAGCCCCTCTTGTCAGACACGTCTCCTCAGCTTGTAAAAACCACTCTGCCCCGCGCGCGCCCGACAGGAGGAACTGCGCACACGAGACCTTTGATGCACCGCCTGAGGGATTTCGGGGATGCCTTCATAAGACGTCGGAGGGATGCCGGGGATGCCCTCAGAAGACGCCGGAGCAGAAGTCTCGCTGCCGGAGACACCGCGGGACCCGCCGTGGGAAGGTAAGATCATCACAGGTATCATGGTTTTAATTTCAAGCTACTCTTATAAGTCTGTGTGTTGCTTTAATTAAGCCTCTTATTGAGGATAGTTTAACACACCAAACTAAAGTACATTGTAATAAACCTGCATTTATGCCAAACATTCAATTATATTCAGGAGGGTTAAGAAAATTTAAACCTCTCTGAATGGGGCTATGCTTGATGAAAGAAGAGCTTCACTTTACTAAAATCTCGTACACACAGTAAATTTCTGTGGCCCGAACATTCATTAATTGATAGTTAGGGTCAGGGGCATTGCTAGGATCCTGAACGATCTGGGGCACCAAGGAGAACGGAAGAGTGTGGCGCAGTGAAAAATGGGCATGGCCATGACTGGATGTGGGTGGGGCCAAATGTTATGCAACATTGTAACTCAAAGGCAGCAGGCAGAGTTTCCTCCCAAAACACAGCTAGACTAAGGCCTCAATTCACTAAGATTATCTCCTGTCTTTAATAACTCTTCTAGAGTTGTTACCATGGTGATAAGGCAAGTAGTATTCAGGAAACATTTTACCTCAGGCAAACCTAAAGTTAACTCTTCTGTCTTTAAGTTAACTCTCCAATCCTTAAAATAACTCCAGAGTTAAAGACAGGCTGTTAATTAACTGCGTGTGAAAATAACTACAGAGGTAAATTAACTACAGAGGAGGTAAATTAACTACAGAGGAGGTAAATTAACTACAGAGGAGGTAACTTAAGGAATGAAGAGGTAAGATAACTCTCTCACTGTGTGAAGGTAAGTTTTCTCTTGCCTTATTATCTCCAGCATGATCTTAGTGAATTGAGGCCTAAGTGATTTTTAAGGTAATGTTTTCCCCCTAAAAAAACAACACACATAATAAATCTTTCCTGAAGCCGGTCATTTTGGCGCTCATTGCCACCACGCAGCGCCAGACCTGAGAGCCATTACAGCTATAATGTTACAGCTACACGACCGCGTAAGTGTTGTCCTGCTGTAATTTAGGTGCCGGCAATAGCCGGGCCACAAATTACACCACTAGAGGACAGGCTAGGTAATCAGTAGGGGAATATATTAGTTATATTCCTCTACTTTGCCACACACAGGGAGAGCAGTCTCTTGGCCATAATGTGACGAAACGGTAGATTCACATTGTGGATATGCAGCCAATAAATTTGCAAATACTGCATAATGCCATCATGTCAATATGAACCAAAATCTCTGAGGAATGCCATGAAGAATTAAGGCAAGACTCAGTACTAGCAAAATTAACGTAATACATACTGTATATCAATGTTCATGTTGTGTTTCTTTTGGTTCATGTATTAGCATCCCATTTAGTAATCATGAGCACTCAAAATGCCAAGTGCTGCAACAATGACTCCCAAATATCAACAGCAGTCAATACACCACATATAAAAAGCAGCAAACATGATCACACATATGAAATTCAGCAAACTTTACTCCACTTAAAAAATGCAGCAAACATTATGCCATTAAAAAAAAAACACATCAAACTTTACCCCACATAAGAAATTCAGCAAATGTTACCCCACATATGACATGCGTCAAATGCTACCATACAGATGAAATGCAGCAAATGTTACACCACACAAGAAATGAGCAAGGGTCATAGTGAAAATCAACAGTAGGGTGGGGGCAATTTTGAGGACTAGTCAAATTACAAGAAATGAAGAGCTTCAGGCTAGACAATGTTGGGGAGGTGCATACACTTTATATGGCACCAAGATATGGCATTGTAAATAGAAGTATGCCTTACATCAGCTTAGCCTCCCTGGAGAAGCTAAGAATGCTTGTTCACTAGGACAGTGGTTCCCAACCTTTTCCGGCTCGGGGAACACTTTCTGACCATATTTTTCTCCGGGGAACGGCGGGGGGGGGGGGGGGGGGGGGCGCGCGCGGGTGTTTGCGCGACCTAGTGGACAGTGCCGTGCGCAGCAGGCTATGGGGGGGGGGGGCTGGGGTGCGGCTGCATAGCTAGCATAGTTGCCCCAGTATAGGGAGTTTAGTTGCCCCAGTACGGTTAGTATAGTTACCCCAGTATAGCGCCCCAGTATAGCTAGTATAGTCCCAGTATGGATAAGTAGTGCCCCTGTATAGTGCTCAGTATGGGTAGGTAGTGCCCCAGTATAGTGCCCAGTATAGCTAGTATAGTGCCCAGTATAGCCAGTATAGTGCCCAGTATAGCCAGTATAGTGCCCAGTATAGCTAGTATAGTGCCCAGATAGCTAGTATAGTGCCCAGATAGCTAGTATAGTGCCCACTATAGGTAGGTAGTACCCAGTATAGGTAGGTAGTGCCCCAGTATAGTGCCCAGTATAGCTAGTATAGTTGCCCCCAGTATAGCTAGTTTAGTTGCCCCCAGTGTAGTTAGTTTAGTTGCCCCCAGTATAGCTAGTTTAGTTGCCCCCAGTATAGCTAGTTTAGTTGCCCCCAGTATAGCTAGTACAGTTCCCCCCAGTATAGATGCCCAGGAGGGGGGAAGCAGCGCTAGAAGGAGGGGCAGTGGAGGCAGCGGTGGGGAGGGGGGAAATATCCCCCCCCCTCCCTCACCTGGGACCCCTCCTTCTGCCTCTCTCCCCCTCCATTTAGCGGTGGAAAGTGCGGTTCTGGCGGCGAGGAGAGAGACATGCGCAGAATTACTCACCACGCCACGTTCCAAGCGCCGGCAGCGTCATGTCGTCACAGATCTCCACCTTCAATGCCGCCCACTGTGCTTCCGCTAATCTGGAAGCACAGTGGGCGGCATTGAAGGCGGAGATCTGACGACATGACGCTGCCGGCGCTTGGAACGCGGAAGTGGTGTGTAATTCTCCGCATCCCTCCCCGCCGCTGAGCCCGCACTTGCCACCGCTAAATGGAAGGGGAGAGAGGCAGAAGGAGGGGTCCCAGGTGAGGGAGGGGGGGGGATATTTCCCCCCTCCCCACCGCTGCCTCCACTGCCCCTCCTTCTAGTGCTGCTTCCCCCCTCCTGCGCCCCTACAGTGGGAACAGGTCTGGCGAGAGGCCAGACCTGTACGGCACACCAGGCAACATGCCGCGGCACACTAGTGTGCCGCGGCACAGCGGTTGAAAACACTGCACTAGGATGCTGCAGTGCTCTGAGGGAGACTACGTCACACCTGTAATAATCTTTAGAAGCTTATGCCAGGCTTCCCCATCATACTCACACAGCAGTGGCTGGTTCTCTCTTGTATGTGTGTGTGTGTGTGTGTGTGTGTGTGTGGAGGGGGGGGGGGGGCGAGCTACACATGTTCTCCAACCCCTTACCTTTAACCGAAAAAGCCACATCCACTGCCAGGTGAAAGTGACTGGGCAGGGAGTGGCAGCTTGTATCATATGGGGACAGGTTGGGCATAGATGAAAAATGATGGGGTAAAGACTTGTGTGCTGCCCACTATGATGGCAGTTACATGGCAACATAGTTACTTCACCCCTAGTGACGTGCCTGGTTAGGGTGGCAGTTTTGGGAAAGGGCACTACACAGACACACTTCTTGCTTACAGCAGGACAGTGTTTGCTGTTCTATGGAGAGCTGAGAAGGGACAATGGTGACAAATGAGTAAGTGCATCCTGCTATGTGTGGTACAACGAAAGACAATGCCCTGGTTTGTTGTCATGGGGCAGCTGTACACACACTAGATTGATGTGCATATGCTAACATTGATAATACCCTTTTTTATGACTTTCAATGAGATAACATGTTTCTCTAAAAAAATCACATTTAAATCTTCCATTTTATAATAAAAAAGTTACAAATATTCACATGTAAGCACTTGCAAGCAGATACAATTTGCACTCATCGATTTTATTCACATAGCTGCCAGTGACATAGAGGGATGCTCTTTTACACAATACAGAGAGAAGGAATTATATAAATGAGCTATTAGGATTTGCTCATATCCACCCACTGCCTAAGTCCTAATATTTCCCTATCTGCCAAGTGAAAAGCAGCCAGAGAAGTGAGATGTCTTCTGGAGGCACTTTGCCACGCTGCACACTAATGAACGTGGGATGAGAAAAGGGAATGTTCTGTACAGATCAGCATCCACAGCTCATGTTATTCTGTAGCAGGATGCCATCACATGCTGCCTTGTGTTATGACCATGGAAACACTCCAGTAATGTACTACAAGCACGAGAAAATCACAGATCAAAGTTAACAGCTCCAGTTCTGCCTTGTTTATATATGACATAGAAATGCCTGTAAAAAAAACATGAAAGACATAATGTGTTCCCATTACTTTATGTTCTAAATATATTTTCTGCAGTTTTACTAGAAATAACATCACTACAATAACTTATAACATATGAATGAACATATGGTTGTTAGTATGTAAGAACTATGGGCCCTCCTATGCACCTCTGTTTTAACATAACTGTGGTCGGGACATGTCATTTTTCATGGATTTTGGATGTATTGCAGCTTATATGCAGTTCTGACATGTGTTTAACATGTGGTACCAAAACATGCGAATAATGGGGTCTGCAGCACTTAGCTTTACATACACCAAGTAAAGTATTTAAAAATTGCACCGCTGGAAACCATGGATATTGAACTATAAAGGGAACCTGAAGTGAAAATACACTTATAGTGAATTGTATGTGTAGCACAGCTAAGAAATAGCAAAGATACAAGTCTCATTTTTTTCAGTACAAGAAGCGTTAAAAATGTCAGTTATCTATGCAAAAGAGCTTCTCTGAGCTCTTTGACTAATTTAGTCAGTGACAGTGCTATTTTCTCAAGCACTGATACATCAAAGAAAAAGTCAAAGGCAACTTCAGATAAGATTTTACTGCAGGGAAGTTCAAAGGGTCATTAGTTTTGCTCTGTTTCATAGTTTAAAACACTGAGTGTAGTTTGTAAACTGTAAAGTATGACAGACTAATGCCATGTTATTAAAAGAAAGCTATATAACTGAAAATAAAACTATGAGACTCTTTTCTTTGCTACTAATGTTTTATTAATTATCTGTACTACACATACAATTCATTATAATTTTTTTTTTTTTTCGCTTTAGTGTCACTTTAAGCTCACCAAACGAATCCCAATATTTCCTTTTGGTAGTAAACACAGCTAGGCACCAATACACTGCAGAAGCACTTTAATGTGCACCAGTGACAGCACATATAATAGACTGCAAATAGAGGGCTGCACAAGCACCAACCTAATGCCTGGTACACATGATGAGATTTTCTGGCAGATTTACTGCCAAAACGATTATTTCCAACATGTCCGATCGATTTTCAATTTCACTTCTATGGAAAATTGATTTGAAAATCGATTGGAAGTCAGATCAGACATGTTAGAAATAATAGATCTGACAGTAAATCTGCCAGAAAATACAATTGTGTGTACCTAACATAACAGCCGTTTCTCAGACAGACAAAGCCTATGACAAAGCAGGAGAACCCACTGGTAGGCTGGTGTTTGCACAACCCCTATTTGCTGATTATTGTACATGCTGTCATTGGTGAACATTAAAGGGCTTCTGCGGTGGATTGGTGCCTGGCTGCGTTTGCTACCAAAAGGATTTGTTTTATTGTCTATGAGAGCACATCACGATTTGCATGACTAGTTGCCTTTGACACTGCATTTAGTGACAACTTCCTTATTTTCATCTAATCTAAGATTTCCTGGACTGTAGTTCAGTAGCACATTTGATACCTGCGCTGGACAAGGCTGATGGTATTTGTATTAAGGCAGGTCAGCAGGAGAGTCAGGCAACTGGTATTATTTTAAAAGGAAAAGTCCATATCCTTCTCAGTTTAGGTTCCCTTTAAGGTTCCTAGGTCCCCATTACTCTGTATGGAAACTGAATAAACCTATGCAACAGCATATGCACTGAAGCATTTAAATGTTTAAAACTAGATTTTTAACTTTTAAACTGAAATAATAAAAAAGAATATGGACTTTCAAGCAAGTCATATTTAGAATTATATTAACATATACAACTGTTTATTTTCACAAGCTTATTTTCAGTTAAGGTTCATCCAAGGGTCCAGTTCCTAGATGTTTTTTTAACTATGCTTCTTAGGTCTGGTGCACACCAAAACCCGCTAGCAGATCCGCAAAATGCTAGCATATTTTGAAACGCTTTTTCTTATTTTTCTGTAGCGTTTCAGCTAGCATTTTGCGGTTTTGGGAAGCGTTTTTGGTGTAGTAGATTTCATATATTGTTACAGTAAAGCTGTTACTGAACAGCTTCTGTAACAAAAACGCCTGAAAAACCTCTCTGAACTGGCGTTTTTCAGAGCGGTTTGCGTTTTTCCTATACTTTACATTGGAGGCAGAAACGCCTCCGCAATCCAAAAAATGCCTCACCCCGGGAGTATGCGTTTCAGCAAAACGCCTCCCGCTCTGGTGTGAACCACCCCATTGAGATACATTGACCAAGCGCCAAAAAACTCACTCGGTGTGCACCAACCCTTACAGAGAATCTAGCCTGGACAACCCTCATCCCCAACCTCCACTCATTCCTACCTCTAAAGTCACATGACCTCAGTTTCCAGGTGAGCAGTTCATGGAGCTAAAAGATACTCTGACTCCAATCCACACGCAATATTCTATGCTGTATCCCAAGATCCCTCACATCGCTTCCACACTGCCACATGATATACTAAACAGAAGGTCCATGGCCACGCCTCCCTTCCGGTCATCAGCAAAGGAATGGGGCAGGTGGCACAAGTGCCACACTCCCTCACATAAGTCACTGTGAGAGGCCAGGCTGGTACAATATTGCATTGTGCCATCACTGGAAGTTCAGGGTTACTATGAGCATAAATGGGGGACCTTTAAGATCTTGTTATTTCTAGTTTTCTGCATTCCAATGACACATTTCAGTAATACTAATTAGTCCTATGAACAGTTTTACTAGAAATCTGTAACACTTTTTCCTTCTATGTAGAATTTTCTTCTTATGCCACCATATTGTGGTACTCATTTTAGGAACTGATGAATTCCTCCATGCTTGACTAATGCTGTTTTCTGGCTCAGTATCACAGTGTAGCTTTCCAGCTCGTGCTCACTAACAGCCTCACATGATGCATGCTCATTCAACAGCTTAGGCTCCCTACCCACACCTCTCAACAGCAAATCTGCACAAACACTATCTTGCAAGCCAAGATTTCTGAAATCTTCAACAGATTTTGCAATGACATGTTTACCATTTGTACCGCATAGGTTTTTGCTTCACAACTTCACAAGAAGCATATTGTCACAAATGGTGCCGAACTCAGTTACTTTTACAGAGACACTGTGTGAGACACTCCCCTGTGCTGTAACACCAAGCAACTAAGGAAGATCAGGTATGCCACTCCCCAGACATCCCAGGCTCTCAACATGAGTAATATGGCCAAGGAAGCCCTGCTTTAAGTGACTTCAAATATATCTAAAGTATGAGAGATATGGAGGTTGTCATATTTATTTCCTTTTATAGTGTAACTGTTGGGCATAAAATCAAAAATCATTTATTTTTATCTTGTAAACAATTAATAGGTATGCTGACCAGGCAATCCAAAAGTTAAAATCACTATTATTTTTCTTGTTGATAAATGATCATTCCCCAGTTTACCTGACTCTTATTTGGTACACACAAAATTTGGTACACAAAAAGGAAGTTGCAGGACATGCTGGGTTATCCTTTTTTGCTTCTATACTTCCCATCAGACTTAACTAATGCAGCCTGATTGGCTGAAGCCTCTTTCCCTCATGTTTTCCCCTCCCACACCTCTGTTCTTCTCTGGTTGGCCAATATTTCTCAAGCTGAGACAATGCACTTTCTATAGTGGAGGGTGGGCAATGCATCCACAATCAGTCAGAGGAGAGTAAGGGAGGAAATGACATCAGGATTGGCTTCAAAATAGCCACAGTTAAAATGGGAAATGCTAACAAGGATTTTCTCTTTTTTTTTTACTATAGAAAAATCACTAAAATCAAAACATGGACAGTGCAATACATATGTTATGTAAGTAGAGCAAGTATTTATCTAAATACAAATTTGTTTTTGTTTTTCTAAGAAATTATGGCTGACAGCTCCTCTTTAACCACTTGAGGACCGCCCCCAGCCGATGGGCGGCGGCAAAGTCCGGGCCCAAACGACCGCAATACGCCCATCGGCGGGGGCGGCATCAGCGGTGGCTGTGCGGCGATCGCGTCATCAATGACGCGATCGCCGCCGGCAATAGGCTCCGCCCACCCTACTCGGAAACCCGCCGGCCAATCAGCAGCGCCGGCGGGTTTCAAACTTGTGCGATCTGGCCAATCAGAGTGTATAATACACTTTGTTATTGTAACAAAGTGTATTATACTGGCTGCCTCCTCCGCTGATGGTCACTCGTCGTGCGACCATCAGAGAGGACAGGCAGCCTTAGCAGCTAAGTAAAAAAACACTTTGTAACCCACACAGACCCCCCGATCGCCCACCCCAGCCCTCAGAACCCCCCCTGACCACCCCAGCACACCACTGCTAGCACCCCACCACCCACCTAAAAACCCATCAATCACTCCCTGTCACTATCTAGGGACGCTATCCCCTAGGGTAGGTCCCTAACTGCCCCCTAGGGTACCCTGATCACCCTCCCTACCCTCAGATCCCCCCCAGACCACCCCCCTGTATACTGTATACGTTTGTATACAGCTGCCTTACCCACTGATCACCTGTCTATCACCTGCTTATCACCTGCCTATCACCCCTTGTCACCACCACCCATCAGAGAAGACCCTAAACTGTCCCTTGGGGGCACCTGATTACCCACCCAGACCCTCAGATTGCCCTCAGCCCCCCCCCTGCTGATAACCTCCCCAGTGCATTGTTTACATCTATTCTCCCCTGTAATCCCTCACTGATCTATCGTCACCCCCTGTGTCTGCCACCCACCAGATCAGGACCCAGTCTGCCCCGTGCGGACACCTAGTCAACCCCCCACACCCTCTGATCGCCCTCAGACCCCCCTCCCCCCCCCCCCCCAATCACCTTCCCAGTGCATTGTAATTGATTGTGCTGTAATTGCATTTGATTGTGCTGACATTCAATTTCATTGTGCTGACATTCAATTTGATTGTGCTGTAATTGTATTTGATTGTCCCGTGATTGTCCCGTGATTGGCTTTGATTGGCCTGTGATTGGCTTTGATTGGCCTGTGATTGGCCTGTGATTGGCTTTGATTGGCCTGTGATTGGCTTTGATTGTCCCGTGATTGGCTTTGATTGTCCCGTGATCGGCTTTGATTGTCCCGTGATCGGCTTTGATTGTGCCGTGATTGGTTTGATTGGCCTGTGATTGGCTTTGATTGTCCTGTGATTGGCCTGCGATTGCCTTTGATTGTCCTGTGATTGTTTCTGATTGCCTCTGATTCCCCACTCACCACCACCCCCCTGTCACTATCCTAGTGATCTAAAAACAGTGATCAGTGAAAACTGTCACTTTTTTAGTATCACTAGTGTTAGCAGTTAGGCCAGTTAGCTAGCCCCCTTTGTAAGTGTCAGTTAGTGCTCAGCCCACTGCACCACAGTCACTAATTAGCGTCATCACTGTCGCTAATCAACATTGGTACTATATAGTATCTGTAAGTGATCATTACTGATCGCAGTCAGATCTATTAGGGTCACTAGGATCCAAAAAAAAACCGCAGTGTTTGCCCGATCAGGCCTGATCGCTCGCCTGCACTTGCGTTCAGCCCGCCCCACCGCAGTGACAGAATTTTTTTTCTGATCACTGCAAAAAACACTGTACAATAGCTGTGGCACTGTAAACCTCAGTTTTGATTTATTTTTTTTATCAAAACTCAGTGACCACAGCTTTCTACCTCTCAAATACTCCCTAAATTTAGCAGCCCACCATGGCAAGAAAGGGGTATTCCGATGATGAGGTTCTCAGGTAAATGGCCCAGTCGGATGAGGACGATTGGGACGCCTCATTCGACGAATCTTCCGGGTCAGAGTTTGAACCTGAATTGAGCAGTGGTTGAGGTCCCAGCTAAAGCCAGGCGTACCACACCCCATGTTGTTGGACCGCAGGTGGCGCAGGATCAGCCTCAAGGGCAGCAGAGTGGTGTTCGTGCTGGTCTGAGATTTCATGGTGGGGCAGGCACCAGCAGCACAACATCTCCTGGACCTAGCACCAGTACTTCCGTAAACCCTGGTGAAGTGGCGAGCACCAGCATGGAAGTTGAAACTGGTTCGGTGGCACGTGCAGTAAGATCCCAGTCGCAGCCACCAAGAAGACGGGCCCGTACTACCCCTAATTTACCAGAGGTGCTGGCAAACCCAAATTTGCAATCCCCTGATTCCGCCGCACCCGTACTTCCCCCTTTCACCGCCCAGTCTGGAGTCCAGGTGGAGACAGATAATCTAGGATCGGCCCTAGACTTTTTCTATCTGTTCTTCACCCAGGATCTCTTGGACTTAATTGTGGCAGAGACCAACCGTAAGGCCACACAATATATAACCGCCAATCCGGAAAAGTTCCTTGCCCAGCCTTTTCGGTGGAAACCAGTCCAAGTTTCCGAAATTAAAATTTTTTTGGGCCTTCTCCTTCACACGGGACTAGTAAAGCAGAATGTGTTGCGGTCTTATTGGTCTACGGACCCAGCACATCATGTTCCCCTGTACTCTGCTGCCATGTCCAGGACACGATTTGAGAACATCCTGCGCTTCCTGCACTTCAATGACAACGAAACCTGTCATCGAAGTGACCACCCTGCTTTTGACCGGCTCCACAAAATTCGACCCCTCATAGACCACCTGTCATCCAGATTTGCAGATGCTCATACCCCTGACCAGGACATCTGCGTAGACGAGTCCCTCATACGCTTTACCGGGCGCCTTCGCATCAAACAGTACATCCCAAACAAGCGCGCCCGGTATGGGGTGAAACTGTATAAGCTCTGTGAAAGGGCCACAGGCTATACATCTTATTTTAGGGTCTATGAGGGAAAAGACTCAAAATTGGAGCCGGTCGGATGCCCTGACTACCTGGGGAGCAGTGGAAAGGTTGTGTGGGACTTGGTGTCACCCTTGTTCCAGAAGGGGTACCATCTTTTTGTGGACAATTATTACACAAGTGTGGCCCTCTTTCAGCACTTAAAAATAGAAAAAATCCGATGCTGTGGCACCGTGCGGCCTAGTCGCCGGGGCTTCCCCCAACGGCTCATTACCACCAGACTTCAACGGGGGCAGAGGGCCGCCTTGTGTGCTGACGACCTGCTCGCGGTGAAATGGAAGGACAAGAGGGAGGTTTACTTCCTGTCCACCATTCACGCAGACACGACAGTTGAAATTCAACGGCGAACTGAGGTCATTGAAAAACCCCTTGTCGTCCACGAGTATAATACTAACATGGGAGGGGTGGACTTCAATGACCAGAGGTTAGCGCCCTATTTAGTTGCCCGAAAAACAAGACGCTGGTATAAAAAAGTGTCTTTTACCTCATTCAATTGGCAATTTACAACAGCTTTGTTCTCTACAGTAAGGCTGGGAGAACTGGCTCGTTTATTCAATTTAATAAACAGATCGTGATGGAACTCCTGTATCCAGGAGGTGCCGTGGCCCAACCCCAAGATGCAACTAGCCGGCTGCATGGAAGGCATTACGCCTATCCAATTCTGACTACCCCAGGTCAACGAATCCGAAGAAAACGCTGTCGTGTCTGCAGCAGGGCTGGAATAAGGCGTGACACCACTGTTTATTGTCCCACCTGTCCTGACCAGCCTGGCCTATGCCTAGGGGAGTGTTTTGAGAGGTACCACGAGCAGGTACACTATTAGAGAGTAGGGAACTCCACACACAGCGGTAGGCACACAAGGGTCTCTCAGTGCTATTTCACACTGCTGCGATGCGTTAGGGCAAAATGCCTAGCAAAAGTCACACTTTGCGGTCCCCCCCTACGCCGGAAGTGCTTGACTTAACGCTAGTGCATGCCTACGTTACTGCGTGGCTTCTGTGGCAATATCGATCGTCCCGGAAGTCATGTTAGTCTATGGCGACGCAGTTCATTACTAGGCCGAATGCTACTCTTGTGGTATTGCCTGAAGGTCTGTTTTGGACGATACGGTGCGGCGGGCTCGACCCACCGGATATGTCAATATGCAGTGTGAAACCAAACATCGGGTTTCCAGAGACCCTAATACACAGGGCTGCCAGAAACCTCTCCTTTCACTTGGGACAAATTGCGTAATGTATTTCGCCACAACTCTGTGCGATTTGCACTTCGCACATTGTTCCATGGGGAGGAGAGGTTTGTCCTCGGGAGGTAAGTTAAAAAAAAACAAAAAACAGGTAAGCAAAGAAGTTAATGTTTGGTTTGCAATGTTAAGTTTTTTATTAAAAAAGTTCAAAGGTTATTAATGTTAATGAAGTAATTGCTTTGCTGCTTGCTTGTTTTTTGGGGTTTTTTTTCTCTTTTTCCATCCAATAACCTTCCAGGTGGACCGAGCGAACGACTAACCAGCTGCAGTACTGATGGTGCATCCTGACAGAACGTTGCGCGTCTGTCAGCTTACACACAAGTCGGTGCATGCAGCGCTGCAGGACGAGATTTCTCCTCCGCAGTCAAAAAGATACGTTTGCCGAGGCATATGGGCCGAGGAGTGGTGTTGGGGATTCATATGCTTTGGCAAACACTTTGTATCAAAAAAGAACTCTGGCAATGATTTGTTCATCCACATCGATCGGTGTGAATGGATAAATCAGGTTTGCCAGGGCATACGAGCTGGTGGGTTTGGATTTTTGGGGCGGCAGCTCCTATGTCCTGGCAGACGCCTTCCCCTCCTTTTTGTATTGTTTTGTCTTTTTTTCTTCTCTCTTTTTTTCTATCCAGACCGACCAATCAGCTGCAGCACTGATGGTGCATCCTGACAGAACATTGCGCGTCTGTCAGCTTACACACAAGTCGGTGCATGTAGCGCTGCAGGACGAGATTTCTCCTCCGCAGTCAAAAAGATATGTTTGCCGAGGCATATGGGCCGAGGAGTGGTGTTGGGGATTCATATGCTTTGGCAAACACTTTGTATCAAAAACGAACTCTGGCAAAGATTTGTTCATCCACATCGATCAGTGTGAATGGATAAATCAGGTTTGCCAGGGCATACGAGCTGGTGGGTTTGGATTTTTGGGGCGGCAGCTCCTATGTCCTGGCAGACGCCTTCCTCTTTTTTTTTTCAAAATTTTTTGGCAGATATTTTTTCATCCACATTGATTGATTGTTTGACGTTCATTTTTCCTTTCAGCCCACAGTGCATTACCCTTATGCCCAACATAAGGAGTATAGCAGAAACTCCTAATACTGGCCATACATGTAATGATTGCAGAGACCCTAAAATGCCAGGACAGACCCCACGAATGATGCCATTTTGGAAAAAGGACACCCCAAAGTATTCCGTGAGGTGCATGGTGAGTTCATAGAATGTTTTATTTTTTGTCACAAGTTAGCAGAAATTGTGGTTTTGTGTTTTTGTTTTTTTTCACAAAATGTCATTTTCCGCTAACTTGTGACAAAAAATAAAATTTTCTATGAACTCACCATGGCCCTCATGGAATACCTTAGCGTGTATTCTTTCCAAAATGGGGTCATTTGTGGGGTTTGTTAACTGTCCTGGCAAGTGGGCGGGGTGCTAAATTTTGAGCACCCCTGTAAAGCCTAAAGGTACTCATTGGACTCTGGGCCCCTTAGCGCAGTTAGGGTGCAAAAAAGTGCCACACATGTGGTATCGCCGTACTCGGGAGAAGTAGTATAATGTGTTTTGGGGTGTATTTTTACACATACCTATGCTGGGTGGGAGAAATACCTCTGTAAATGACAATCTTTTGATTTTTTTACACACAATTGTCCATTTACAGAGTTATTTCTCCCACCCAGCATGGGTATGTGTAAAAATACACCCCAAAACACATTGTACTACTTCTCCCGAGTACGGCGATACCACATGTGTGGCACTTTTTTGCACCCTAACTGCGCTAAAGAGCCCAAAGTCCAATGAGTACCTTTAGGATTTCACAGGTCATTTTGCGGAATTTGATTTCCAGACTACTCCTCACGGTTTAGGGCCCCTAAAATGCCAGGGCAGTATAGGAACCCCACAAATGACCCCATTTTAGAAAGAAGACACCCCAAGGTATTCCGTTAGGAGTATGGTGAGTTCATAGAAGATTTTATTTATTTGTCACAAGTTAGCGGAAATTGATTTTAATTGTTTTTTTCCACAAAGTGTCATGTTCTGCTAACTTGTGACAAAAAATAAAATCTTCTATGAACTCACCATACTCCTAACGGAATACATTGGGGTGTCTTCTTTCTAAAATGGGGTCATTTGTGGGGTTCCTATACTGCCCTGGCATTTTAGGGGCCCTAAACCATGAGGAGTAGTCTGGAAATCAAATTCCGCAAAATGACCTGTGAAATCCTAAAGGTACTCATTGGACTTTGGGCCCTTTAGCGCAGTTAGGGTGCAAAAAAGTGCCACACATGGGGTATCGCCGTACTCGGGAGAAGTAGTACAATGTGTTTTGGGGTGTATTTTTACACATACCCATGCTGGGTGGGAGAAATACCTCTGTAAATGACAATCTTTGATTTTTTTACACACGATTGTCCATTTACAGAGTTATTTCTCCCACCCAGCATGGGTATGTGTAAAAATACACCCCAAAACACATTATACTACTTCTCCCGAGTACGGCAATACCACATGTGTGGCACTTTTTTGCACCTTAACTGCGCTAAAGGGCCCAAAGTCCAATGAGTACCTTTAGGATTTCACAGGTCATTTTGCGGAATTTGATTTCCAGACTACTCCTTATGGTTTAGGGCCCCTAAAATGCCAGGGCAGTATAGGAACCCCACAAATGACCCCATTTTAGAAAGAAGACACCCCAAGGTATTCAGTTAGGAGTATGGGGAATTCATAGAAGATTTTATTTTTTTGTCACAAGTTAGCGGAAATTGATTTTAATTGTTTTTTTCCACAAAGTGTCATGTTCCGCTAACTTGTGACAAAAAATAAAATCTTCTATGAACTCAACATACTCCTAACGGAATACCTTGGGGTGTCTTCTTTCTAAAATGGGGTCATTTGTGGGGTTCCTATACTGCCCTGGCATTTTAGGGGCCCTAAACCGTGAGGAGTAGTCTTGAAACCAAATGTCGCAAAATGACCTGTGAAATCCTAAAGGTACTCATTGGACTTTGGGCCCTTTAGCGCAGTTAGGGTGCAAAAAAGTGCCACACATGTGGTATTGCCGTACTCGGGAGAAGTAGTATAATGTGTTTTGTGGTGTATTTTTACACATACCCATGCTGGGTGGGAGAAATAACTCTGTAAATGGACAATTGTGTGTAAAAAAAATTAACAAATTGTCATTTACAGAGATATTTCTCCCACCCAGCATGGGTATGTGTAAAAATACACCCCAAAACACATTATACTACTTCTACTGAGTACGGCAATACCACATGTGTGGCACTTTTTTGCAGCCTAACTGCGCTAAGGGGTCCAAAGTCCAATGAGCACCTTTAGGCTTTACAGGGGTGCTTACAATTTAGCACCCCCAAAATGTCAGGACAGTAAACACACCCCACAAATGACCCCATTTTGAAAAGTAGACACTTCAAGGTATTCAGAGAGGGGCATGGTGAGTCCGTGGCAGATTTCATTTTTTTTTGTCGCAAGTTAGAAGAAATGGAAACTTTTTTTTTTTTTTTTTTGTCACAAAATGTCATTTTCCGCTTACTTGTGACAAAAAATAATATCTTTTATGAACTCACTATGCCTCTCAGTGAATACTTTGGGATGTCTTCTTTCCAAAATGGGGTCATTTGGGGGGTATTTATACTATCCTGGAATTCTAGCCCCTCATGAAACATGACAGGGGGTCAGAAAAGTCATAGATGCTTGAAAATGGGAAAATTCACTTTTTGCACCATAGTTTGTAAACGCTATAACTTTTACCCAAACCAATAAATATACACTGAATGGGGTTTTTTTTTATCCAAAACATGTTTGTCCACATTTTTCGCGCTGCATGTATACAGAAATTTTACTTTATTTGAAAAATGTCAGCACAGAAAGTTAAAAAAATCATTTTTTTGCCAAAATTCATGTCTTTTTTGATGAATATAATAAAAAGTAAAAATCGCAGGAGCAATCAAATAGCACCAAAAGAAAGCTTTATTAGTGACAAGAAAAGGAGGTAAAATTCATTTAGGTGGTAGGTTGTATGAGTGAGCAATAAACCGTGAAAGCTGCAGTGGTCTGAATGGAAAAAAAGTGCCTGGTCCTTAAGGGGTAGAAAGACTGTGGTCCTGAAGTGGTTAAACAATACCAGTTGCCTGGCAGTCCTGCGGATCTATTTGGCTGCCGAAGTGTCTGAGTCACTCACCTGGAACAAGCATGTAGCTAACCCAGTAAGACTTCAGTCAGAAATACCTGACCTGCATGCTACTGCAAATTTGCAAAAACAATGCCAAGGTCTCTATAGAGATTGAGATCTGCAGATTGTCAGAAAAGTAATAACTGTACTTTTCAAACACATGGTGCTAAGACATGATGCTAATGTTACATCTAGGTTATATGGACCAGAAGCCATTATTTATTTTGTTTTAGTTAATTTTGGTTAAAGGGGCCTAGCTTTCATATATAAGAAATTTTACACCTAGTGATGATGAAAACACTAATCCCTTTAGTGTTCTAAATTTGATTTTCATGTATATTGTTTACTTCAACTTAGATTTTTTAACAGTTGAAAACTTAGAATTTAAAGCAGAGGATAACATGAATCTTCCATCGATACCAGATATGATTTTTGACTAATTTTTAGGTAACTATTAGAAGATAAAAATCTCAATAATCATATATGTAGAATAAATATTCTATTTCTTGGATGTCAAATGTTATGCTACTTGTGCTATTTGTTTTTTCTGTTTTAATAAAACTCTTCGAAACTAAATGGTACTGGCAGTTTCCCAATATCTCTGCTATTGCTGATAGTAATCAGTATGATTCCCACTTTATATTTCAGCAAATACCAATTCTCATTTTCATTACGATGTATGCCATAGGCTTCAAACACAGTAGTTGCCTCTTTTGTCTTATATGTAGCGGTGTGCATGCAGTATATAAATCAATGAGCCACATACCACTACTTTTCCTAGAATATGAATTTAGGGCCCGACCACACTTTCTAATTGCAATACAATGCCAATTGCAGAAACACATTTTACCCGCCTTGCTTTACGTTGCAGTGCTGACACCATTCTACTACACTGAATGGGACATGGCTGTGTTTTGCACTAAAATGCCTGCAGCAGTGTGGTGTCAGAACTCACTGCTGCATAGCGCATAAATGTGCCTACCAGACTGTGCTGTCTATCGCACATTGAGATGTGTTGCTATCCAACTGGGTTGGAGTTGAGCAGATAGGTTTTTGTTAGGGACTGTTGAAATGGTTAATGGTTAAGAAAAATATTACACTAGTGTAAGGGTTAAAGGGAACCTGAACTAAGTAGAATTATTTAAAATAAATGCATCATGTAACTGCAAATGAATATTACATACTTACTTCACTGTCAGTTCCTCCTAGAAGCTCACCATTTTATTCTTACAGTGATCCCTTCCAGTTCTGACAATATTTTGTCAGAACTGAAATATACCAGTTGCTGTCAGTTATATATCAGCTGTTGTAAGTTACAACTGAATGTGCAAGGTAATGTCCATGTTTCCCTATGGCTCAAGAGGGCAATATTACAGTTTAACAGTGTGCTGACCAGGAAGCTGTTAATGGGTAATTGCCATTTTCAAAATGGAGGACAGAGAATTTCATTGATCACAGTGGACACACAGGACACAGGAGAGGAGAAAGAGATTTATCAGTAGACTGCACAGGAGGTAAGTATGACGTATGTATGTTTATTGTGACTTTTAATTTTCAGTTCAGGTCAGCTGCAAACTTTGGGTGCAGGGAATGGAGGTGGTGGGGGTAAATGACAGCTTAGACAGAAGACAAAGGGAGATGGTTGATGTTAGTGAAAGGGAAGGAACAAGGATAGTGGTAACATAGGGTTAGAGTACTGTGGTAGGCTTTTGAGATTACATTTGTTACTCAAGCCATTTGGCACTGGGAGCCCTGTGCTGTTATACAGTAATACATTCATTCTGTCATTTCAAGTGTCTTCCTTAGCTGCACATTAATAGTGAGCAGAAACATCACTGCCAAAATTACAGTCAAACAAGTGAGCAAAATCAGACAATCCTTCCTAGCTGCCATCTGTTTTGTACCCCCTTACAGGCTTATTAGAGTCATTCAATCATCACCAAACTGACAAGTCCTCCTAATGCAAATACATGAGCTATGTCTTTGGTTCAAGGAGAGTAATTATAGCCCAAATATAATGGAAGCCATTGTTCTGATGTAGAGAATTCATCAGATCATCTGTTTATTACAATATGTTGTCTTAGGCATGGAAATTTCCAGACAGAGAGGAATCAGGATTATACGAGTAGCCTTATGACTGGGTCATCTTCTACAGAAGCAACCACAGCAGTAAATCAAGAGCAAGACAAGGATGAAAGCTGCTTCTTTGTTTGCC
The DNA here is from genome assembly GCF_040937935.1 of Hyperolius riggenbachi. Classification (NCBI taxonomy): domain Eukaryota; kingdom Metazoa; phylum Chordata; class Amphibia; order Anura; family Hyperoliidae; genus Hyperolius; species Hyperolius riggenbachi. The sequence goes on from NC_090649.1 coordinate 277,468,941, forward strand.
CTCTCTCATTTGAAACATTCATTATGTGGTCTATTTGTAATCATCTCAGAATTTTCCCCAAGAGATCCCATTCTGGGTCTGTCTAGTATATTAAATAGAGACATATTCTGCTAGGCATGTTTTAAAACTGCCAATTTACTAATTTCCATGAGAAATATTTACAATGTTCAGTAATGCTATAGAGATCTTGGGAGTAGCAACTCCCTATCATTCTGGAAATTTGCCCCAAATGTTTCTTACCAATGCTAACTGAAATAATATTTGATCTGTAGTCTATTTTTTGTTGTTGTTATAAAGATAAATTGTTATAAAGCTAAACCATACACAGCTCATTAAACATAAATCAGATACTATTTTTGTCATGTTAGGAAGGATGTAGAGAAAAAGGCCCAGGGTATTTTGTGGGGAAAGTATTAAAATGGTAATAGTCTCTTACAGACACCAAATAATAGGGTTATAATGTTACACATATTAATATTATTAGAATGGTTTTAGAAAGGCTGTGTGCATATCTTAGATAACATATTGGGAACAACCGTTACATGGGTAACAGCATACAAGTAACCAACCACTGCTGTGACACTGAAATGCTGAGGTACTATACATAGAGTATGCCACGGCCATATGGATGATGATATGGTGATTTGGTAATTTGACAGATCAAAGTACACTTCCTCAGCAGACATCCAAGTTATCATAATAATAAAAGTCCATAGAGTGACACTATCACTACGACCATATTAATCACTTCAAAAATTAGAGCCCAACTCCCTATCATTCTGGAAATTTGCCCCAAATGTTTCTTACCAATGCTAACTGAAATAATATTTGATCTGTAGTCTATTTTTTGTTGTTGTTATAAAGATAAATTGTTATAAAGCTAAACCATACACAGCTCATTAAACATAAATCAGATACTATTTTTGTCATGTTCAGTGCTGCTCGGATACCCCTTTTCAAAATCCGGATCCGATTCGGATCCGGATACCCCGCTATCCGATCCGGATCGGATATCCGAATTCAAAATTTTCCGATCCGAATCCGATTCGGATATCCGACCCTAGTATCCGATCGGATTCGGATATCCGTGTTTAATCCCGGAAGTGGCCTTTAAATTGCTTTAAAAAGGTTTTTTAGGGTATATGAGGCATGTAGCATCATAATTGTGAAAAGGGAAACACTGATGATGTGGGGAGTGGACTTAAAATCCCCCCCCCCAAAAAAAAAATGGCTGTCAATCAACATCAGAGTGGTATCAGGAAGCAGTCGTACTGACGCAGTTGGGGCCTCCCCACAACTCGGACAGCAGACACCTCCAAAAAAAATTACACAGCTATTGTGTTTACATAGTTGACCACGGCACTGTTGTAGGTACCACGGCACAGTAAAAAATTAGGAGAGGTTCCAGGAAGCGGTCGTACTGACGCAGTTGGGGCCTCCCCACAACTCGGACAGCAGACACCTCCAAAAAAAATTACACAGCTATTGTGTTTACATAGTTGACCATGGCACTGTTGTAGGTACCACGGCACAGTAAAAAATTAGGAGAGGTTCCAGGAAGCGGTCGTACTGACGCAGTTGGGGCCTCCCCACAACTCGGACAGCAGACACCTCCAAAAAAAATTACACAGCTATTGTGTTTACATAGTTGACCATGGCACTGTTGTAGGTACCACGGCACAGTAAAAAATTAGGAGAGGTTCCAGGAAGCGGTCGTACTGACGCAGTTGGGGCCTCCCCACAACTCGGACAGCAGACACCTCCAAAAAAAATTACACAGCTATTGTGTTTACATAGTTGACCACGGCACTGTTGTAGGTACCACGGCACAGTAAAAAATTAGGAGAGGTTCCAGGAAGCGGTCGTACTGACGCAGTTGGGGCCTCCCCACAACTCGGACAGCAGACACCTCCAAAAAAAATTACACAGCTATTGTGTTTACATAGTTGACCATGGCACTGTTGTAGGTACCACGGCACAGTAAAAAATTAGGAGAGGTTCCAGGAAGCGGTCGTACTGACGCAGTTGGGGCCTCCCCACAACTCGGACAGCAGACACCTCCAAAAAAAATTACACAGCTATTGTGTTTACATAGTTGACCATGGCACTGTTGTAGGTACCACGGCACAGTAAAAAATTAGGAGAGGTTCCAGGAAGCGGTCGGTCGTACTGCCGCAGTTGGGGCCCCACAACTCGCACAGCACAGACACCTCCAAAAAAATTACACAGCTGACCATGGCAGGTACCACGGCACAGTTCAAAAAATAAGAACCTGGCTTCATGAAGATGGAGTCAGGAGGTTGTGGTGGTAAAGGGTGGTTAAGCAGGCCAGGCATAGTGATTACCACTCAGCCACTTCATTTCCCCCTCTTGCCAACAACAGGGGCCAGGAACTCACCAACTGCCCAAGCCTCGTTCATCTTTAAAAAAGTCAGTCTGTCCACAGACTGGCCTGACAGACAAGAGCGCTTCTCAGTGACCACGCCACCGGCCGCACTGAAGCACCTTTCCGACATAACGCTGGAAGGCGGGCAGGACAGCACTTCCAGGGCGTATTGCGCCAGCTCGCCCCAGATATCCAGGTGCTTCACCCAGTACTCCAAGGGGTCCACAGGGGTGTCGGTGTCAAGCCCGCTATAGGACCCCATATAATCGGCCACCATCCGGGTCAGGTGCTGGTTCTGGCTTTGAGAGCCGGATGCTGCTGCAGGCACCTCCTCTGTAGGCAGCGGTACTGGTGTGGCATAGAGCGCCTTTGTCAGAGACAGCAGGTTTGTTGGGCGCCTGCTGATGCTGGATGCAGGCACCTGCTGCTGTGCTGGCTGGACTGAGACAGCAGGGGGGGTGGGAGTCCGGGGGAAGGCTTCCTCCAAGCGCCGAACCAGAATCCGCTGCAAGTCCCTGATTCGGCGCACAGGGTCTCCTCCTACAGGCAGGAACTGAGCCAGCTTCCCCTTCAGCCGTGGGTCCAGCATCAGGGTGATCAAGATGTCCTCCCGAGCACTCATCTCCTTCACCCTTGGGTCTTTGCGCAGGCACTGCAGCATGTGCGCTGCCATAGGGAAGAGGGCTGCCATCTCTGCTGACCTATGATATTCTGCACCGCTGACAGTGCTGTCGTCCTCCTCTGATTCCGGAGCCTCATCTTGCTCTCTCCACCCCCGCACTACTGCAGCTGCACTCCGCTGTGCCCCCTCCTCTTCAAGGTCAGGGACCTCCAACTCCTCCAAGTCCTCCTCCAACTCCTCCGAATCCTCCTCCTGCTGCACAGAGGTGGACTGTGAAGTGTGCTGCTGCTGCTCCTGCTGGATCAAGGCTTCCTCTCCCACTTCCAGCAGAGCATCGAGGGCCTTGTCCAGCATGCACACAATGGTCACCCACTCACACAGCGACGCATGGTCCCGGCTGACCATGTTGGTGGCCTCCAGGAAGGGTGCCAGCACAAAGCACACCAGCTGCATTTTTCCCCACTCAGCAGGGCGGATGATGTCTGGGAGGTGGGTGGTGCCGGTCCCCAACAAGTTGGCATCCATGGTGGCTCTGGCCAGGTACAGGTTGACAGCCCGCCTCTGTTCAACCAGACGTTCCAACATCGCCAGGGTGGAATTCCAGCGTGTTGGAACGTCTATAATGAGGCGGTGCTGTGGGAGGTTCAGCTCCAGCTGCACGGCTGTAAGGGTCGCTGTGGCACCACCCGAGCGGCGAAAATGACCCACCGTTTTCCTTGCCGCTCCCAAAAGAGTGTTCATCCCCTGGTAGGTGTGCAGGAATTTCTGCACCACTAGGTTCAGGACGTGGGCCAGACAGGGGATGTGGGTGAGGTTTCCCCGCTGGATGGCGGCAACCAAGTTTGCCCCATTGTCGGCCACCACCTCTCCGACTCTGAGGCCTCTGGGGGTCAGCCAACTGCTCTCTTGCTCTCGGAGCTTGGCCAAGACGTGGTCTGCCGTCAGCTTGTTCTTGCCCACCGTGACCATCTGCAGCAGCGCTTGGCAGTGGTGGGCCTTCACGCTGCTGCTGAGGCGGGGTTGTTTGGCGGCGGATGGAACCGGATCAGAGCTGGAAGCTGCTGCACTTCCCCTGACCCTGCTGCGGGGTGGCACCACCCACCGGGGTGATGATGCTGCTGTCTCCTCTTCACCCCCTTCCACCAAACTGACCCAGTGCGCGGTGAAGGACAAATAGCGGCCTGTCCCGAAGCGGCTGCTCCATGAGTCCATTGTCACATGGACGCGCGCACCAAGCGCATGATCCAGCCCACGCTCCACGTTGGCCTTTACAAAGCGGTGCAGTGCTGGGATGGCCTTGCGTGCAAAGTAGTGCCGGCTGGGGATTGGCCAATCCGGCGCTGCGCACTGCAGGAGCGCACGCATCCGGCTCCCCTCCTGCACAAACGAGTACGGGAGGAGCTGGGAGGACATGGCCTGTGTCAGCAAGCCGTTCAGCTGGCGTATGCGACGGCTGCCGGGAGGCTGAGCCCTGACCACAAAAGAGTCACTCAGCAGGGTCTGGTGGTGGGGGCGTTTTAGGCTTGCACGGGAAGCTGAGGAGGGAACAGAGGAGACCACTGAGGAGGACTGGCTGCCTGAAGAGGCCTCAGTGTCAGCAGGAGTGGCAAAGGTTGTTATAGTGCTCTGACCTCTGCAAGGGCCAGCGCCAGCTTCCTTCAGCCTCTTGAATTCCTGATGCTCAGGTTTGTGCTTATTGCCCAGATGATTTATGAAGCTGGAGGTGCCATAAGTGGAGGGGTGAGACCCTCTGCTCAGCTTCACATGGCATAATTTGCACGTAACATACTTGCTATCCAGTGAGGGCAGATGGAAAAACTGCCATATTGGGGATTGGTGTTTTCCCTTACGTGGCTCAGAACGGGATGCTGCTGTGGATTTTCTGCCGGTGGTGGTTAGGGCCTGGGGTTGAGTGGTGCGGCTGGTGGTAGTCGTGCCACTGACAGATGGAGCAGCAGCCTGCGGGTCACGTATTCCATGCCCACTGCTGCTCCTGCCAATCCCTGAAATGCTCAACCTGCGTGCCAGACCCACTGACTCCTCCTCCTCAGAGTCAGAGCTGACATGCCCCTCCGGTCGCTGGTAGTCCGGGTCCTTCACCTCATCATCAAACTCCCCTTCATCAAACTGCTGGGATGATGAGCCCGCATCAAATTCCTCTTCTGCTGACACATCATGGACGGGCTCCCCCCCAACAATTACTGTCAGCATCTCAGACTCTTCTGAAAAGCCAATTTTGCAGAGAATATTTTCTCTAGGGCTAGGGCTGGTGGTGGTGGTGGCCTCACTGTCACTGGCTTGCTCCTCGTCATGCGCCATCTGCTGCATCACAGACGCGGCGTCCTTCTCCTCCAATCTGCGCCGCTGACCCTGCTTGAAAATGGACGCAACACGGTGCTGCGTCTCTGCAGCGTGACTGCCAGTGGGTAGCGGCGGAATGCCTGATGCGGCAGAACTGCTGCCAGAGGCCGTAATGTTGCTCACTCTCCTTCCGGCCTTTCCCCTCCCCCGTCTCACACTGCCAGTGCCAGACATAGTACTGTACAAGACTCACTGTCACTGATGAGTCGACGTCACAGATGATGTGTGTGGGGTACTTGGTGCACTTTTATTATTGGCGGCGGGCTTGGAAATGATCAGCAGATTGACAGACAGGAGTACAACAACTAAACACACTGACACTGCTCACTCAGTCAGCAGCAGCACAGCAGCAATAATCTGTAGTACTAGCACTGTCTGCAACTACACAATACAAAACCACAGTAGCAGTAGTAATAGCAGCCCAGCCAGCAGCAAGGAGCCTGGAGTGTGTGCACACAGACACAGCACACACAAAGACACAGGACCTAGTAGCAGGCACAGGCAGCGCAGCTGCTGCAGCTGAAAGACTGACTGACAAGACTGACTGACACTAACAAATTACACAGACTAGCTAAGCTAACTACAACACAGTACAACAGTAAAACCAGAAGGTGTTTTAGTGTTAAAACGCTGGGTTATCACTTGGATAATGTACTTGCTTCAGCCAAACACACTGGACAACCTATCACAGTGGCAGTCACAAAGCAAGGACGAGATTCTTAACATGGCCCCCTCCTTATATACAGGAGGGACTGGCCAAGGTTCTCCTCTGTGATTGGGTGCTTGGGCTTAGGCTGGGAGCGCTCTGATTGGCTGAATGACGTCATGGACATAATGTCCATGGTTACAGCACCCGGATTCGGATATCCGACCGGTATCCGCGGGTATCCGGGTTATGAGACCAACTATCCGCATAGAGCTATCCGGATTCCCATCCAGCTATCCGGAATCCGGATCCGATCGGATAGGCCTAAAAAGTTCGGATATCCGAGTCTATTCGGATATCCGGTATCCTGTTGAGCAGCACTGGTCATGTTAGGAAGGATGTAGAGAAAAAGGCCCAGGGTATTTTGTGGGGAAAGTATTAAAATGGTAATAGTCTCTTACAGACACCAAATAATAGGGTTATAATGTTACACATATTAATATTATTAGAATGGTTTTAGAAAGGCTGTGTGCATATCTTAGATAACATATTGGGAACAACCGTTACATGGGTAACAGCATACAAGTAACCAACCACTGCTGTGACACTGAAATGCTGAGGTACTATACATAGAGTATGCCACGGCCATATGGATGATGATATGGTGATTTGGTAATTTGACAGATCAAAGTACACTTCCTCAGCAGACATCCAAGTTATCATAATAATAAAAGTCCATAGAGTGACACTATCACTACGACCAGTGATGTCATACAACAATTATTATTTGTAACTATTATTTGGTAAAAAAGTGGTGACTTTAACTCAAAAGAGACCCACAAGAGCCAAACAAGTGCTCTATATATACTAGCATATAAACAGGGCCGGGCCGAGGCATAGGCTGGAGAGGCTCCAGCCTCAGGGCGCAGTGTAGGAGGGGGCGCACAATTCATTCAGCTGTCATTCCTAATTGTGTTTGAAGCAGAAAGAAATAAGAAAAGGGGATACATAGCAGTGACTGCAAGCCAGATAACTAGAGATTAAGGTGTTGGGGAGGTTGTGGACCCTGTGGCCCTCTTAGTCTAATAGCAATCAGTGTGTGACAGCTGGGGTGGTAGGGATGGAGGGGCGCACTTTGGTGTCTCAGCCTTGGGTGCTGGAGGACCTTGTCCCAACTCTGCATATAAATGGTACACAATGGCAACAGTGTACATGTAAAAGGCGCATGGTAAAAAGGGTGCCGGAGATAGCTGCTTGTAGAACATTGTTAGAATAACCGATATTCAACAACTTGATTATGATACTAAAATATCAGTATTCTATACCAATATTTTACTATGACCTAACTCTGCTCTCACGCAGAATCTTTCCTCTGATGCCTAACCCTAAGACCCCCCGGTGGTGCCTAACCTCAACACCCCTCCCCCCTGGTGGCCTAACCTCAACACCCCTCCCCCTGGTGGTGCCTAACCTCAACACCCCTCCCCCTGGTGGTGCCTAGCCTCAACGACCCTCCCCCCATGGTGGTGCCTAACTTTAAACCCCACCCTCCCTGGTTCCTAACCTTAGCTCCTATAGACTCCCCAACACTCTTAAACCCTGATATGCTTAATATAAATAATGCTATTGAATGAAGGTTATTGATTTAATATAAATCATATTTGTAAATGTATGCACCTGTAGCAGTATTTGTAATTTGCTAATTACAAATACAGACACACAATAATAGCTTTACTGCAGGTAAACCACATAGGTTCTATATGGCCATAAATGATAGACTCATTGGGCCTGATAACAATAGACATTTCCAATGAATGGTCTGCTATTAGTTAGTAAAAGACTGCTACCTTCACCAGGCTCTGGATGTATGCTTGGCTTTTCAACATAAAGGAATGATTTCCATAATCACTGATTAAGGGCTGGGTCACACTGAATCAGTTGCTATCAGCTATAATGCAACAGGCAACTGATAAGAAGGAAGTTTCCATGTTTCCCTATTGGTCAGTTTACACCTCTGCGTTATGACCTCCATGCTGTGTGCTTTACTGGCATTTCAGGAATAAAGACCAATGGGTGGTTAATCAAATAAAGGTTATGTCTGAACAGTAGTTGAGATATGACATAAGTTTATTTCAAAATATTGTATTGGTTTAATAAGAGAACATGTTACATTTACATACATAAGAGAACATTACATATGGCTTCATTTTTGATCTGTGAATCTGCGACTTGCTTTTCTAGGGATAGGGTCTGTAAAGACTGTAATGTGATATTTATTTCATAATGCAAGATATTCATTTGCATGGATCTTAGGAAATGGCATTTTTTAAGCATACAAAACCATCAATCACCATTAGAATCATGGGATTTAGCGCTATATTCATCTTGGCCTCACCCACTTATTACCAAGACATGTTTCTATTCTATTAGACCCATTTATCTAATACTGTAGCTCTCATTAACTGTTCCAGCTTTAGAAAACACATGCTTGCAAAAATAGCAGCTCATGTGCATAAACAGCATGAATAGGCCATGTTTGATTCAGAGCACAAAAGATGCTACAAAGAGTGGAAGAATGGGATTTGATGCTCTTGTATTCTCATGATGCAAAGGAATCTCGCTAACAAAATTTCTTCTATCTAATAGCAGTGTAAATATGTGAATGGGGTACAGGAAGAAGATATGAATATCACAGGCTAATTTCTGAGTTCTGTCAGTTCAGACTTACTGTCTGTTTCTTCTCTTTAATAAAAAATGCACAAGCAAACAGTCATAATCACATGCTAACACATAGAGGTTCAGAAATACATGGTTATGTCTCGGTTACAATACCAGATTGCAAAGACAAAAATAATAACCATATGGCGTTCCAGCTCATACGGTGTTATAAATTGTCTCACAAGTTGACTATGCGTAATTCAGTTTCACCAATGTGACTGAATGCACAGCAAAACATATCTGAAATTACAACAAAGACCCTTATTTTATTTAGATGCCAAATCGTCCTTGTCACACATGACAGGATTATCTGGCCTGATCGTAATCTTGATCCCCGGCAAATAATATGAACAGGTTCAAGCAGCCTCAGAAAGCTGGTTAGAAAAGGGAATTACAAGACCTGCTTGTGTGTGACTGCCACAAGATATACCGTAAAGGACAAAATCAAAAAAATCAATATCAATGTATGTAGTCATTCACGTAAGCAAAGAGCTGCATCCTGCAGAGAAATCTCATGGCTCTGCATTTCCTCAGATGCTAGAATGGCTTTTCTGCACCAGTGACTGTCCTCATTCATCTTCACACGAATGGAGCGCTAACATAAAGCAAAGCACGCTCCGACTATTATCTTTAGTCTGCAAAGCAATCTCAGTAACGGACATGTACACTCAGCTTGGCTTAGCAGTTTGCACTGCAGGGTAGAAAAGAAGAGGCGCACAAGATCCCGTATGTGGGGAAAAACAGGAAGTAACCACAAAAACTCAAGGCAGCTGACTGCAACTTCCACAAGCAGGGCTTGCTGCAGAGGACAGGGGACACCCACACAGATATCACTGTCACTTCAAAATTAACCATTTTGTAATGCCTATTCAAGGTTTAAGATGCAGTGTGGGTATACGGGGCAGAATTCGCCTAGCAGGATATCAAATGGCAGCGAAAGTCCCAATGACATAATTGACGATACCTATAGCACAGTGGCATAGTGGATAGCACTTTCGTCTTGCAGCACTAGGTCCCAGGGTCTATCTGCATGAAGTTTCTATGTTCTCCTTGTGTCTGGGTGAGTTTCCTCCAGGCAATCTGGTTTGTGCCAACATCCCAAAACGATACAGAAAAGTTAATTGCCTGCCCCACAGAAAATGGCCCTAGACTACAATGGACATATGGCTGCGGTAGGAATTACATTGTGAGCTCCTCTGAAGGACAGTAAAGGTGGCCACTAACAGTCCAATTTCTAGCGAAAAAACGTTAAAGCGATCAAATTCTGATCGGAAGTGAAATCGTTCTCTACACCATCAATGAACCAATTTTTGCGTCCTATCTATCACAACCAACAAGAAAATCCAAATTTCGGACCGACGAAAATCCAATCTGACGACTGTGCCAATCAACAGAGATTATTTACAACCAATCCGATCAGAATTTCTGATCGCTCAAACTATTTTTTGCTAGTAACTGGACCGTTAGTGGCCACCTTAAGAGACAGGTTGTACAGTATATACTCTGTAAACACACTTTCCAGTGATACTGTGCTCAATACCCTTAAAGTGGACCCAAATTAAAAATACAAGATTTCAGAAATAAAATCTATTTTCTAAATTATAATAATAAATAGCAGCCTTTTTTCAGCTGCATTATGACAAATATAAAATATTTTACATTTATTGGAGGAACCCCTCCCTTCCTTTCAAATTGCCGGGATTTTTCCGGCAAACTGGTGGAGTAGATGGTGTCCGGCAATGGAGGAATTGCTAATGGCTGCCCCCAGTATAACCCTAGCTATGAAAAGAGAAGGGTGGAAAGCATGCACTGAAATGATCACATGTTTGAAGGAGTGTTTATTTATCTTTGTATGTGTCAGAGTGGTGCAACTAAATATCTTTAATTAAAAAAAATGTTTGGTTTGGGTCCGCTTTAAGTTCTTATTGACTTCAGGCTGCAGACTATTAAATGAGAAGACTCCCAAAGCAAAATCCAACCAGATAGTAGCGCCAATAAGTCCAACTCTTCTTAGTCCATCAACACCTTAAAAACAAAATGGAACAGAGAGGGGTCCCCTCATGGCGAGTAAAACCTCAGTAGTTCACCCATGTGTAAAACACACACTAGCGCGAGGTAACGGTCACCAAAAGAAAGGGAGATGACACGCCCCCTTTCTCCCCTGCTCACCAGCTATATTCTTGATGCCTTGCGTATAAACAACCCATCTATCAGCATCTATATAAGACATCAACAGCTTTCCATAACGTAAAACAGTTTAATAAGGCAGCCCCAATGGCCTCTGATAAAATTCCATGTACTTATAAAAATCACTTGTAAATCAGCGTATCACATAAGAATCCTGCTTATGGCTCCGGTCACCTCTCACATATCCCTGGCCGGTCTTCAGTTATATCAAGTTAACATGCGTCTCCCAAAGCTTGGGGCTTGGGGAGACACACGTTATGGGGCTGGAGGAAGCCCCGGGTAAGTATGGATTCTTTATATATTTTGATCTCTGGTACACTGTAAAGGGAACCCGAAGTGAGAAGTACATGGGGAGGCCATATTTATTTCCTGTTAAACAATACCAGTTGCCTGGCGGCCCTGCTGATTTCTTTGCCTGCAGCAGTGTCTGAATCCCACCAGAAACAAGCATGCAGCTAAACTTGTTGGCTTTGACGAAAATTTCAGAAACACCTGATCTGCTACATGCAAGTTCGGGGTCCATGGCTGGAAGTATTAGAGGCAGAGGATCAGCAGTATAGCCCGGTAACTGGTACTGCTTAAAAGGAAATAAATATGGAAGCCTCCATATCCCTTTCACTTCAGGTGTCCTTTAAAGGACAACTGACCTGAAAAAAAATATGGAGGTTGCCATATTTATTTCCTTTTACACAATGCAGATTGCCTGGCTGTCCTGCTGATCCTCTGTCTGTTGTACTTTTAGCCATTGACCCTACAGTTACAGTGCAAAGACAGCACACATAAAGTTGAATAAGTGTTAAGCAGACTGTGTAGCATGCATTGCGTAACTCACTGTCAGCACACTGCAAAGTTTAGTGAATGAGGCTCATAGTCCACTATTCACCTCTATTATCAATGAAAAACACTGGAGAGGAAAGAAGGGCTTTACAGAGGTGCCTGAACTACATATACAGTATGTGTGTGATTTCCAGAGCTAGCTATCACTGCAACAGTAATCATAAAGATGCCAGGTTCCACCACTAGGCTCCATAGCAGGCACTGCCTATCATCACTATGACAAATGACTGGTTCTATAGAATATATCTGTCTATATAATGCATACATAAAAATACAAACATAAAAGCCTACAAGCTGTAATAAAACACATATTTTGTTGTTCTAGTTTTGTGCATTCAGTCAATGTAATCTGCATGAGTTAACTGATAGCTCAGTTGCAATAAATGTCAGCAAAATGGGAATTCAGCCCTAAGAGCAGATGCTTCTTATTAGTTACACATGCAGACTATGACCTTCCCATGACTACAGCATGAATAAGCTGTAAAAATAAAACAATGTGTGCAGCGGCTGGACTTGGTTTGCATAACTTGGAGAGCTACAATATGGCAACATTGTTGATCTGTATAAGATACAAACCATGACAGGTTAGAGCCATGACAAGTTCAACAAAAATTATATAAATATTTGTTACATATTTATTTCACTTGCTTCAGCATTCGGTGAAGGTTGGTAGTCTAATAAGTCAGTCTTTTAAACCGTTAATCAAGTAACTCTGTTGTGTTGTAAAAGATCAAGAGGTTATTTTTATGGAGTAGCGTGACCAAGAGGTTAAGCAGGCATTTCTGCTAACCTACAAAGAAATGGAAACCAATCTGAAGCTTTGCGCACATATACTAGAACTGTCCGCTGCAAGGATTGGGACCTGATCCCTCGGGTGACAGTTCAGAGCTGAGGACGTCTCGCTAGCCTGTAGGCTCTTGCAGGGGGAGGGAAACAAAAATGTCTTAAAAGGACACACCATGAGGTTTGATTGGACTGGACATTCAACTGGAATACAATTTGCACTAACTCCTGAATATACTTTGTTTCAATAGTATAACATTTTTTCAGGGCTGTGGAGTCGGAGTTGGAGTCGGAGTCGAGTAATCGGGGCAATTTTGGGTACCGGAGCCGGAGTTGGAGTCGTGGTTTCATAAACTGAGGAGTCTGGAGAGTGAGTTTTTGTACAAAATTCACAGCCCTGTTAAGTATTAGACTAAGGAGTCAGAGCCATTTTGGTTACCCGGAGTTGGAGTCGGAGTTTAATAAACTGAGGAGTCGGAGTTGGAGGATTTTTGTACAGACTCCACAGCCCTGCATTTTTCAAAGCTTAATATCTGCAAGATAAGACACTATAAGACACTATTGGAAGGTTAATTGAAATAGTTATTATAACCAAGTGGATAATTTTTATTTAGCACATCCTAAAGTTCTTCACTCTTTTTATTTTACGTTAGCTAATAAATGGTATGATTCTTATTCAAACCTTATTGCTTTTACTGATGGCTAACACTGTAAAATACTCTACTGCTACTACTTTAAAAGGTCTTACATCTTAGCCCTTTGTGACAATCAGAGCACATGCTTTTAAAGAATGAAGCCAAATTTGTCAGACTTGCTTCTCCATTATGAACTAAACCGCAGTACAAATAAAATATATAATCTAATCCCTTTTACAAGAGAGATGCTCCAAGGAATTTACCAGAGGAAAACACTGCTCACCAAAATAAAAACAGTGCTGACTGTGTACAGCTTGCCAGACTACTCATACGCTCCACAGAATTACAACAACAATTTTCTGATAGATAGAAATGGGATGTTTTTTACCTAGATTCTGAACACATAGTACTTTCATCCCGGGGGGTGGGGTGGGGGGTGGGGGGGTACTTATGTTCAGCTCAGAAGACATATTTGACAGCCAGTGCATCATAGTAGTTTTTAAGATACAAAAATAAATGAAAAAAAAAAACTACTGGGGTAGCTCCCCAGGGCCTTACATGACCCCAACTTTTTACCCTCCTTCCAGTAGAGGGTCCCCCCTCCAGAAAAGGTGTTGTTGTGTTCGAAACTGAGTGAAGTCATGGTGGCTGCACTGTTGTGGAGGTGTCCAACGTTTATTTCTGATTTTGGCAGCATTCACACTTATTTCTGCAATTTTCTTTAGGATGGATGAATCTGCATTTTCAGATTTTTCAATTTTTGTCCTTTGACTTTTCCTTTGCACGTTTTTATATGATTTTGTGGTGTGCATACCAATTAATTTAATTTACATGAGAATGTATCTAATTAACTTCAACATCAACTGTGATTATTTACACAAAACGGCAATTTTTTGACATTTCTATTGACTTGCATTAAACACGAATCACACACACAAAAAACAACAGTGCTGCCCAATTTCAAAACACTGAAAAGAAAAACAAAAAACCGTAGGTCAGATGTGATACCATAAAAATACATTAGATTATGCATTGAACACAAAAAGCACAAGACACACAAATTCTGATAACTGTGAAAAGGGCTTACAGGTATGTAATAACTATAAACTGGCTATCACTTATCCCATCTGCCCAAATCCTAACTTTGCCTGGCCTTCTCAACCCACAATTCTAGTGACATTAAATTACTGTAATGGAGGGTACCAATGTTTGGTTGCCACCCTGCTGCTTTAAAAACAAAAAAGTACAAAAAAAAAGTAGATCAGCACATCATTGATAACAAATCAGAGGCAGCCTGGTGATGTGCCAATCTACCTTTTTTTGCATGTTTAAACTTCACTTCGTGTGGCACCCAGGTTATGCATATGCATGTTTTTAATTGAATTTAGTTCACGGAAGGGCCCCTTCCAGCAGAGGATGACCTCATTGTGGTGGGAGGGTCAAGTAATTGATAATTTGCATGCAAGCTATTATGGAAACCAACATCCTCCAATGGTAGTTAGGTGCATCTGATTTGAGTGCAGGGTGTGTATTTTGTCTATTAGTAAGCTCTGCACACTTGGTGCATGTAGTCATTTTGATGCAGTTTCTCTAAGTAGTTTCTCCTTTTTCACTGTGTACAAAAACTGTAACTGCGGCTTTACCCATATTGGCTGTTTAGATGCTAAATAGACCAGATGCCTCACAACTTATTTATATTATGCAGCAATATCTGCCACTGTGTGCCCTTCTCTCCTTCCTCATATAACAATTCAAACAAGAACTGCTGTATTAATTATGATCATTTTCACATTTCACAATGTCAGTCAAACCATTGACTGTGAATTGAACATTATTTTTTATTAATAACACCGCTATCAGCTCAACACCCATACAAAAATGCATTAGCGTAACTGTCTTGCATCACTAGTTCTACTGTGGAGGAGACAATTTAGCTTCAGGCAGCATCACCACTTACTAATTAAATGTCACTAACATGCATACTTATTTACTGCTGCATGAAAAACAAATCCTTCCATGCTGCAGAGGATGTCTACTGAAGATACTGTAAAAACAATGTAGACCAATAACACACACGTTCTACAGCTAGCTGGGGTTCTCTTGTCATTTTAGATAGTATGCTAAGTCAGAGAGTCTCATACTGTATATGAGGCCTGTGACATGAATGCTGAATGAACCAGCAAGATGCAAATGCTAAGTCAATTACTTTACCACAACCATTAACAATATTTCCTGAAATGTATTAGCAGTAGCACACAGCATAGGTAAGACACTATTAAAGCTGGACAGTAATGAAAGCTAAAGCTTACTTCTCTTGCTGAGATTATTTAAGGAACAGTTGCTGTGGCAGAACTGGCCCACTGCCGAAAGGTCAGGGGGTTGGCTGGCAAATCTGTGCGGAAACACATTAGCACAAAGCTGCTGTTTGAGCAGGCAGAACTGAGTCCCCCCTTTAATGGAAGACGTGAAAGAGGAGTAGATTTACCCTCCGGAAACACAACAAAGAGCCACTCTGCCGCCTTTTCTTTTTCATTATTACTTTCAAGGAGTTAACTTGTCATCCGATTCTGTGAATATTACAGCCTCATCTTTTTTAAAACAATGCATGACTTTCCCGACTCAGTGGTATATCCGCTGCGGTCCAGAAAGTAAGTAGGCCCAAACATAATGCTCGTTCTTCTCTTCATAGATATGGGCTGGATTAGTTTTCCTGTGAAATACTGCAAAATAAGATGTGCCAGTGCACAGCAGGTGTCTTACAGAGACCAAAGGAAAGGCTCATGCCATGGACATTAAGCTTTCTAACACTAGACATCATTGACTGTCAGGTTGGCAGATGGTAGCCAAATCCTAAAACCCAGTTTAGGCACATTTTGAGGATTACATGATTAAATAATTGGACTTTATTTTAAAGTAATTATGTATAAAAACTGTAGAAATTAAACATTAATCCTCATTTCGTCTTCATCAACCTTCTCAATCCCAGTCAGTCTAAAACACTCCCCCATTAGTCACATGGGTTATGCAGAGTGATAGGTCAGCCGCTGAAGACATGCCTCCCTACTGCCAGACAGCCTATCATGGCTGTGAGACTCTAGTAGAAAATGGCACCTTATAAATCAGTTTTTCTGAGGGACAGTTAGTAGTAACACGATTAGGCATTCTGTAAAGCATTATCAACAATTAAAGCATGTCTTTCATAATATATTGTATACTGGATTCAAAGCAGCTTTCAGCAGATATTTAAAGAAACAATGAGTTCTAGGCCTGGGCCATAAACAGTAAAAGTTTGACTCCACCACCAAAATGAGATTGCGCCGTTTTATTTATTAAAGATGTGTGCATTTAAAAAGCATATGGAGGCTTTAGGGCATCCACAGCTAAGCCTGCTAGACATAGGAAAATGATCAGTCAGGTAGATGATTAGTAAGGTTGAACTTGATGGACACATCTCTTCTCAACTTTCAAAACTTTCAACTATGCAAGTATGGGGTGTATTCACAAAAGCACGGTAAAGTTGCCATGCGCAAGGAGTGCACAGCAATCTCACCCATACTCCTAAGTGAAGTAGCACAAGTAGTGTGGCATGTGGTACTCTGGTGACATGTGTTACCTAAGTGACGTGGATGGCACCAATAGCACAATGCACACTAACTTACAGTCTGGAGTACCAGTAAAGTTGCCATATGCTCCTTGCGCACGGCAACTTTTTCTTTTCATTTCAATGTGAAACCAACTAAATAATGAAAAATGACCGGCACCATCCGTTGTCTTTTGCTCTTCTATTGCATAGATATTAGCCATCAGCTAGCCATCAGCCATTTATCTCATGTGAAACCAACTATAAATTTACAAAACTCTCAATCTTAAACTGCACTTTTTTTTTTAAAGCATGGCCATGGGACACTGTTTGTCATAAACACTTTCCTCAGTTTCCCATCTTCCTGCATTGGAAATAACCTGTACAGTGCAAAAGATCTTGCTACTCTACTCTACTTTTCCTGGGCACCGGCACTAATCCTGTGCTGTAGCAATCCCATTTGATAGTGTCAGTCAGCAGCCCTGTAGAATAGCTGTCTTTGTCTATGTACATAAAAACAAGCAATATTAAATAATGTATGCAAGATATTTGAAATATATAGCTTTGAGCTAAAGGAATTGTTTTGTTTTATTCTAAAAGTGGAATTTTAATTTAAGTCCCAGGAAACAAGCATCTACCCAACTAAGCGTGACATGTTGACATGTACTTGCAAGGAAAAAAAGTCATCATGCAGCACACGTGTGGAGAGTAATTGCAATTTCTATTTTTCAGTTTATTTTATTATAGTGTTATTCTAGAGGCAGAAGAAGCAACTGATATAGGGCACCCCTCCTGCCCAATGCATTTTCATAAGGGAGGATAGGGGAGGGGTAAGACCAGGCCTTGCTAAAATCTATGTGATCATGTCGGTCTTCCTGATTGTCTGCAGCAAGACATCAACCAGTGATTGATTGGAACCTGAGGGGGGTTACAAAACTGCATTAGCACTGATCATATATAACTACTGCCGCTGAATCATGAGACCACATATATTCTGTATGAGGCAGTCAGAATCTGCGCCTTTCACACCCTATATGAAACATTGATAATTACACATGGCAGGATGCCCTGAACTAAACCTAGTTATGCCCAGGTCAATAGCAGCGTGATTCAGCACATGATCGATTACTTAGAGTAGCAATTGATGTACCACATTGCACCACTCAATGCACAGTGCTTTACAGAACTATGATGTCATTGATGCTCTGCTCAACCCCCACCTGTTCAATAAAAGGCAACCACTGCTTCTGATGACACGTTTAAATAATAAACTGTAAATCTGAATCAAACTGAAATCGATTAAAAGGTCGTCAGGCAGCAATGTGGGGACAACAGATCCTTGCTGGATA
This sequence comes from Hyperolius riggenbachi, assembly GCF_040937935.1. Lineage (NCBI taxonomy): Eukaryota > Metazoa > Chordata > Amphibia > Anura > Hyperoliidae > Hyperolius > Hyperolius riggenbachi. Next base: position 277,487,045 of record NC_090649.1, read on the forward strand.
TGATCAAATCTGCAAATGAAAAGACCCAAGTATAATGTTTGAACTCACTTTGCTGCACATCTACTTTAGTAAATCACCTTAGTGATGAACAGGACATAAATATGTAGACTCTTTAACACCCCCTGTCAGGTCTTTGTCAATGAATGTGCTATACTGGAATTACCGACCATGGCTTTAGTATCAGCAGCTTGCGTGTGTTTTTTTATGAAACACTGTCCATTGTTAAGCTGATAAATCCACTAAGCTATGAACAGTTAGTTGCTCAGTATTACTTATCTGCTGTGACAGAAAGACTCCATGTACATACAGCATGCAATGATTCTTGATCCTTATTGAATACATAAGAAAGACATCACACAAATTGTAACTGTCTTCCAGATGGCGCCTTATTAAGCATGTAGCAGAGTGGAACGCGTTTTATTCAGAAACTGCCGGAGATGTAAACATTGGCACTTCAGTCACATGTCATGTCCACAGCTTTGTATTGTAAGCCATTGGCTGCTGACAGGCAAGAGATTGCTCACTGCGGATCACTGAATAATGTGCTGTGGCACCCAAAGGAAAGTACCTGCTTCCAAGCATTGCTTAGTATAGCAATATTTTTCAAGAAAAATCAATATTCAAGCAAATCAGCCAACAGCACGTGCGGAGGAGTTAAAGAGAAACTCCAATCTAGAATTGAACTTTATCCCAATCAGTAGCTGATACCCCCTTTTACATGAGAAATATAATGCTTTTCACAAACAGACCATCAGGGGGCGCTGTATGACTGATTTTGTGCTGAAACCCCTCCCACAAGAAGCTCTGCGTACCGCAGTACTCTGGGCAAACTGCCACAATGTAACAATGTTCACAGACAGGAATTAGCTGTTTACAGCTGTCTCTAACATACAAAACAGCTAGGAGCAGCTACATAACCTGCCCACAGTAAAAATGTCACCATGTAATAAATGTCACAATGTAAATCGGGGAGAGGAAAGATTTTACAATGAGCAAACACTGACTAAATCATTTATACATAATTATGGTAAAAAATGAAGCACTTTTTTTACTACATTATTTTTACTGGAGTTCCTCTTTAACCACTTCCCGACCGCCTAACGCACAGCGGCGGCCGGGAAGTGGAGCCCTGAAGGACGGGCTCACCCACAGAGGCGGCGGTCCTTCTAAGGGCATGGGCGGAGCGATCGCGTCATCCGTGACGCGATCCTCCGCCGGCGCCTGTCACCGCTCGCCCGCCGCAACATCCCGCTGGCTATACGGAAGCGCCGGCGGGATGTTAACCCCGCGATCGCCGCATACAAAGTGTATAATACACTTTGTAATGTTTACAAAGTGTATTATACAGGCTGCCTCCTGCCCTGGTGGTCCCAGTGTCCGAGGGACCACCAGGGCAGGCTGCAGCCACCCTAGTCTGCACCCAAGCACACTGATTTCTCCCCCCCCTGCCCCAGATCGCCCACAGCACCCATCAGACCCCCCCCTGCCCACCCCCCAGACCCCTGTTTGCACCCAATCACCCCCTAATCACCCATCAATCACTCCCTGTCACTATCTGTCAATGCTATTTTTTTTTTATCCCCCCCCCCTGCTCCCTGCCCCCTCCTGATCACCCCCACCCCTCAGATTCTCCCCAGACCCCCCCCCCCCCCCCCCAGACCACCCCCCAACTGTTTGCTGTATGCATCTATCCCCCTGATCACCTGTCAATCACCTGTCAATCACCCGTCAATCACCCCCTGTCACTGCCACCCATCAATCAGCCCCTAACCTGCCCCTTGCGGGCAATCTGATCACCCACCCACACCATTAGATCGCCCGCAAACCCGCCGTCAGATTACCTCCCAAATGTATTGTTTACATCTGTTATCTTCTCTAAACACCCACTAATTACCCATCAATCACCCATCAATCACCCCCTATCACCACCTGTCACTGTTACCTATCAGATCAGACCCTAATCTGCCCCTTGCGGGCACCCAATCACCCGCCCACACGCTCAGATTGCCCTCAGACCCCCCCCCCCCCCCCCTTATCAATTCGCCAGTGCATTAATTACATCTGTCCTTCCCTGTAATAACCCACTGATCACCTGTCAATCACCTGCCAATCACCTATCACCCATCAATCACCCCCTGTCACTGCCACCCAACAATCAGCCCCTAACCTGCCCCTTGCGGGCAATCTGATCACCCACCCACACCAATAGATCGCCCGCAGATCCGACATCAGATCACCACCCAAGCGCAGCGTTTACGTCTATTCTCTCCTCTAAACACCCACTAATTACCCATCAATCACCCCCTATCACCACCTGTCACTTTTACCCATCAGATCAGACCCTAATCTGCCCCTTGCGGGCACCCAATCACCCGCCTACACGCTCAGATTGCCCTCAGACCCCCCCTTATCAATTCGCCAGTGCAATATTTACATCTGTCCTTCCCTGTAATAACCCACTGATCACCTGTCAATCACCTGCCAATCACCTATCACCCATAAATCACCCCCTGTCACTGCCACCCATCAATCACCCCCTGTCACTGCCACCCATCAATCAGCCCCTAACCTGCCCCTTGCGGGCAAACTGATCACCCACCCACACCAATAGATCGCCCGCAGATCCGATATCAGATCACCACCCAAGCGCAGTGTTTCCATCTATTCTCTACCCTAAACACCCACTAATTACCCATCAATCACCCCCTGTCACTGCTACCTATCAGATTAGACCCCTATCTGCCCCTAGGGCACTCAATCACCCGCTCACACCCTCAGACCCCAGCCCTGATCACCTCGCCAGTGCATTGCTTGCATCTATTCCCCCCTCTAATCACACCTTGAGACACCCATCAATCACCTCCTGTCACCCCCTAGCACACCTACCCATCAGATCAGGCCCCAATTTGCCCCGTGTAGGCTCCTGATCACTCGGCCAAACCCTCAGATCCCCCTCAGACCCCCTTCCGATCACCTCCCCAGTGCATTGATTAGATCTATTTTCCCCTCTAACCACCCCCTGAGACACCCATCAATCACCTCCTGTCACCCCCCTAGCACTCCTATCCATCAGATCAGGCCCAATACAACCTGTCATCTAAAAGGCCACCCTGCTTATGACCGGTTCCACAAAATTCGCCCCCTCATAGACCACCTGTCATCAAAATTTGCAGATGCTTATACCCCTGAACAGTCATTTTGAGACATTTGGTTTCCAGACTACTCACGGTTTTGGGCCTGTAAAATGCCAGGGCGGTATAGGAACCCCACAAGTGACCCCATTTTAGAAAAAAAGACACCCCAAGGTATTCTGTTAGGTGTATGACGAGTTCATAGAAGATTTTATTTTTTGTCAAAAGTTAGCGGAAATTAATTTTTATTGGTTTTTTTTCACAAAGTGTCATTTTTCACTAACTTGTGACAAAAAAATTAAATCTTCTATGAACTCGCCATACACCTAACGGAATACCTTGGGGTGTCTTCTTTCTAAAATGGGGTCACTTGTGGGGTTCCTATACTGCCCTGGCATTTTAGGGGCCCTAAACCGCGAGGAGTAGTCTAGAAAACAAATGCTTCAAAATGATCTGTGAATAGGACGTTGGGCCCCTTAGCGCACCTAGGCTGCAAAAAAGTGTCACACATGTGGTACCGCCGTACTCAGGAAAAGTAGTATAATGTGTTTTGGGGTGTATTTTTACACATACCCATGCTGGGTGGGAGAAATTTCTATGTAAATGGACAATTGTGTGTAAAAAAATCAAACAATTGTCATTTACAGAGATATTTCACCCACTTAGCATGGGTATATGTAAAAATACACCCCAAAACGCATTATACTACTTCTCCAGAGTACGGCGGTACCACATGTGTGGCACTTTTTTACACCCTAAGTACGCTAAGGGGCCCAAAGTCCAATGAGTACCTTTAGGATTTCACAGGTCATTTTGCGACATTTGGTTTCAAGACTACTCCTCACGGTTTAGGGCCCCTAAAATGTCAGGGCAGTATAGGAACCCCACAAATGACCCCATTCTAGAAAGAAGACACCCAAAGGTATTCCGTACGGAGTATGGTGAGTTCATAGAAGATTTTATTTTTTGTCACAAGTTAGCGGAAAATGACACTTTGTGAAAAAAAACTATTAAAATCAATTTCCGCTAACTTGTGACAAAAAAATAAAAACTTCTATGAACTCACCATACTCCTAACGGAATACCTTGGGGTGTCTTCTTTCTAAAATGGGGTCATTAGTGGGGTTCCTATACTGCCCTGGCATTTTAGGGGCCCTAAACCGCGAGGAGTAGTCTTGAAACAAAAATGACCTGTGAAATCCTAAAGGTACTCATTGGACTTTGGGCCCCTTAGTGCAGTTAGGGTGCAAAAAAGTGCCACACATGTGGTATCGCCGTACTCGGGAGAAGTAGTATAATGTGTTTTGGGGTGTATTTTTACACATACCCATGCTGGGTGGGAGAAATACCTCTGTAAATGACAATCTTTTGATTTTTTTACACACAATTGTCCATTTACAGAGGTATTTCTCCCACCCAGCATGGGTATGTGTAAAAATACACCCCAAAACACATTGTACTACTTCTCCCGAGTATGGCGATACCACATGTGTGGCACTTTTTTGCACCCTAACTGCGCTAAAGGGCCCAAAGTCCAATGAGTACCTTTAGGATTTCACAGGTCATTTTGAGAAATTTCGTTTCAAGACTACTCCTCACGGTTTAGGGCCCCTAAAATGCCAGGGCAGTATAGGAACCCCACAAATGACCCCATTTTAGAAAGAAGACACCCCAAGGTATTCCGTTAGTAGTATGGCGAGTTCATAGAAGATTTTATTTTTTGTCACAAGTTAGCGGAAATTGATTTTAATTGTGTTTTTTCACAAAGTGTCATTTTCCGCTAACTTTTGACAAAATATAAAATCTTCTATGAACTCACCATACACCTAACGGAATACCTTGGGGTGTCTTCTTTCTAAAATGGGGTCATTTTTGGGGTTCCTATACTGCCCTGGCATTTTAGGGGCCCTAAACCATGAGGAGTAGTCTTGAAACGAAATTTCTCAAAATGACCTGTGAAATCCTAAAGGTACTCATTGGACTTTGGGCCCTTTAGCGCAGTTAGGGTGCAAAAAAGTGCCACACATGTGGTATCGCCGTACTCAGGAGAAGTAGTATAATGTGTTTTGTGGTGTATTTTTACACATACCCATGCTGAGTGGGAGAAAGATCTCTGTAAATGGACAATTGTGTGTAAAAAAAATTAACAAATTGTCATTTACAGAGATATTTCTCCCACCCAGCATGGGTATGTGTAAAAATACACCCCAAAACACATTATACTACTTCTCCTGAGTACGGCAATACCACATGTGTGGCACTTTTTTGCAGCCTAACTGCGCTAAGGGGTCCAAAGTCCAATGAGCACCTTTAGGCTTTACAGGGGTGCTTACAATTTAGCACCCCCCAAAATGTCAGGACAGTAAACACACCCCACAAATGACCCCATTTTGGAAAGTAGACCCTTCAAGGTATTCAGAGAGGGGCATGGTGAGTCCGTGGCAGATTTCATTTTTTTTGGTCGCAAGTTAGAAGAAATGGAAACTTTTTTTTTTTTCCTCACAAAGTGTCATTTTCCGCTTACTTGTGACAAAAAATAATATCTTCTATGAACTCACTATGCCTCTCAGTGAATACTTTGGGATGTCTTCTTTCCAAGATGGGGTCATTTGGGGGGTATTTATACTATCCTGGAATTCTAGCCCCTCATGAAACATGACAGGGGGTCAGAAAAGTCAGAGATGCTTGAAAATGGGAAAATTCACTTTTTGCACCATAGTTTGTAAACGCTACAACTTTTACCCAAACCAATAAATATACACTGAATGGGTTTTTTTTTTATCAAAAACATGTTTGTCCACATTTTTCGCGCAGCATGTATACAGAAATTTTACTTTATTTGAAAAATGTCAGCACAGAAAGTTAAAAAAATCATTTTTTTGCCAAAATTCATGTCTTTTTTGATGAATATAATAAAAAGTAAAAATCGCAGGAGCAATCAAATAGCACCAAAAGAAAGCTTTATTAGTGACAAGAAAAGGAGCCAAAATTCATTTAGGTGGTAGGTTGTATGAGTGAGCAATAAACCGTGAAAGCTGCAGTGGTCTGAATGGAAAAAAAGTGGCCGGTCCTTAAGGGGTAGAAAGCCCTAGGTCCTCAAGTGGTTAAAGAGGAACTCCAGTGAAAATAATGTAATACAAAAAAGTGCTTCATTTTTACAATAATTATGTATAAATGATTTAGTCAGTGTTTGCCCATTGTAAAATCTTGTAAATCCCTGATTTACATTCTGACATTTATTACATGGTGACATTTTTACTGTTGGCAGGTGATGTAGCTGCTGCATGTTTTTTTGGCAGTTGGAAACAGCTGTAAACAGCTATTTCCCACAATGCAGCAAGGTTCACAGACAGGAAACTGCCAGGAGTACGTACTTTTCTTGTTTCTTGTGGGAGGGGTTTCACCACAATATCAGCCATACAGCGCCCCCTGATGGTCTGTTTGTGAAAAGGAATAGATTTCTCATGTAAAAGGGGGTATCAGCTACTAATTGGGATAAAGTTAAATTCTTGGTCGAGGTTTCTCTTTAAGTCTCAAGGAGAATGTGGCAGCAGCTGAAATATTACTTCCTGTACACAAAATAAAATGTCTTCCAATAGGTTGCTTGTACTGAAGTAGAAAGTGCCTGTTTTCTGGAGAACAGAATGTCAAATCAGTATTGTATACAGATTGCAAAAACAAAACTCAGCTTTACAGCTGCCTCACATTGTCTGATGTACAATCTACTGCTGTGTAGTTGGAACATGCTGTATCGGTAAAGTTTCTCTTAGAAGGAGATAGCTATAATGTCTGCTCACTAACAAAACAAGCTTTTATTAGATAGAAGGTCTACCCCGCACCTCAGGTGTGACACTGCTTAAAGGGGCACAATGGCAAAAATGTTTAAAATGTAAAATATGAGCAAACAAACAAGAAGTACGTTTTTTCAGAGTAAAATGAGCCATAAATTACTTTTCTCCTATGTTGCTGTCACTTACAGTAGGTAGTAGAAATCTGACAAAAGTGACAGGTTTTGGACTAGTCCATCTCTTCATAGGGGATTCTCAGAAAGGTTTTTATTCTTTATAAAGACACTAGTAAAAAAGCCCGCCCCTTAACCACTTGAAGACTGCAGTGCTAAACCCCCCTAAAGACCAGGCCATTTTTTACAATTCAGACCACTGCAGTTATAACTGTTTATTGCTCGGTTATACAACTTACCACCCAAACAAATTTTACCTCCTTTTCTTGTCACTAATACAGCTTTCTTTTGGTGCTATTTAATTGCTGCTGCGATTTGTACTTTTTATTATATTCATCAAAAAAGACATGAATTTTGTCAAAAAAATGATTTTTTTAACTTTCTGTGCTGACATTTTTCAAATAAAGTAACATTTCTGTATACATGCAGCACGAAAAATGTGGACAAACATGTTTTTGATTAAAAAAAAACCATTCAGCCTATATTTATTGGTTTGGGTAAAAGTTATAGCGTTTACAAACTATGGTGCAAAAAGTGAATTTTCCCATTTTCCAGCATCTCTGATTTTTCTGACCCCCTGTCATGTTTCATGAGGGGCTAGAATTCCAGGATAGTATAAATACCCCCCAAATGACCCCATTTTGGAAAGAAGACATCCCAAAGTATTCACTAAGAGGCATGGTGAGTTCATAGAAGATTTTATTTTTTGTCACAAGTTAGTGGAAAATGACACTTTGTGACAAAAAAAATAATAATAAAAAGTTTCCATTTCTGCTAACTTGTGACAAAAAAAAATGAAACCTGCCACAGACTCACCATGCCCCTCTCTGAATACTTTGGGATGTCTACTTTCCAAAATGGGGTCATTTGTGGGGTGTGTTTACTGTCCTGGCATTTTGGGGGTGCTAAATTGTAAGCACCCCTGTAAAGCCTAAAGGTGCTCATAGGACTTTGGGCCCCTTAGCGCACCTAGGCTGCAAAAAAGTGTCACACATGTGGTATCGCCGTACTCAGGAGAAATAGTATAATGTGTTTTGGGGTGTATTTTTACACATACCCATGCTGGGTGGGAGAAATATCTCTGTAAATGAGATTTTTTAGATTTTTTTTACACACAACTGTCCATTTACAAAGATATTTCTCCCACCCAGCATAGGTATGTGTAAAAATACACCCCAAAACACATTATACTACTTCTCCCAAGTACAGCGATACCACATGTGTGGCACTTTTTTGCACCCTAACTGCGCTAAGGGGCCCAAAGTCCAATGAGTACCTTTAGGATTTCACAGGTCATTTTGAGACATTTGGTTTCAAGACTACTCCTCACGGTTTAGGACCCCTAAAATGCCAGGGCAGTATAGGAACACCACAAATGACCCCATTATAGAAAGAAGACACCCCAAGGTATTCCGTTAGGAGTATGGTGAGTTCATAGAAGATTTTATTTTTTGTCACTAGTTAGAGGAAAATGACACTTTGTGAAAAAAACAATAAAAATCAATTTCCGCTAACTTGTGACAAAAAAATAAAAGCTTCTATGAACTCACCATACTCCTAACGGAATACCTTGGGGTGTCTTCTTTCTACAATGGGGTCATTTGTGGTGTTCCTATACTGCCCTGGCATTTTAGGCGCCCTAAACCGTGAGGAGTAGTCTTGAAACCAAATGTCTCAAAATGACCTGTGAAATCCTAAAGGTACTCATTGGACTTTGGGCCCCTTAGCGCAGTTAGGGTGCAAAAAAGTGCCACACATGTGGTATCGCTGTACTCGGGAGAAGTAGTATAATGTGTTTTGGGGTGTATTTTTACACATACCTATGCTGGGTGGGAGAAATATCTCTGTAAATGACAATATTTTGATTTTTTTACACACAATTGTCCATTTACAGAGATATTTCTCCCACCCAGCATGGGTATATGTAAAAATACACCGCAAAACACATTATACTACTTCTCCTGAGTATGGCGATACCACATGTGTGGCACTTTTTTGCACCCTAACTGCGCTAAGGGGCCCAAAGTCCAATGAGTACCTTTAGGATTTCACAGGTCATTTTGAGACATTTGGTTTCAAGACTACTCCTCACGGTTTAGGGCCCCTAAAATGCCAGGACAGTATAGGAATCCCACAAATGACCACATTTTAGAAAGAAGACACCCCAAGGTATTCAGTTAGGAGTATGGTGAGTTCATAGAAGATTTTATTTTTTGTCACTAGTTAGAGGAAAATGACACTTTGTGAAAAAAACAATAAAAATCAATTTCCGCTAACTTGTGACAAAAAAATAAAATCTTCTATGAACTCACCATACTCCTAACTGAATACCTTGGGGTGTCTTCTGCCTAAAATGGGGTAATTTGTGGGGTTCCTATACTGTCCTGGCATTTTAGGGGCCCTAAACCGTGAGGAGTAGTCTTGAAACCAAATTTCTCAAAATGACCTGTGAAATCCTAAAGGTACTCATTGGACTTTGGGCCCCTTAGCGCAGTTAGGGTGCAAAAAAGTGCCACACATGTGGTATCCCCATACTCAGGAGAAGTAGTATAATGTGTTTTGCGGTGTATTTTTACACATACCCATGCTGGGTGGGAGAAATATCTCTGTAAATGGACAATTGTGTGTAAAAAAATGGAAAAAGTTGTCATTTACAGAGATATTTCTCCCACCCAGCATGGGTATGTGTGAAAAGACACCCCAAAACACATTATACTACTTCTCCTGAGTACGGGGATACCACATGTGTGACACCTTCTTGCAGCCTAGCTGTGCAAAGGGGCCCACAGTCTAATGAGTACCTTTAGGATTTCACAGGTCAATTTTACTCATTTGTTTTCCAGACTACACCTCACGGTTTTGGGCCCCTAAAATGCCAGAGAAGTATAGGAACCCCACAAGTGATCCCATTTTGGAAAGAAGACACCCCAAGGTATTCCATGAGGGGTATGATGAGTTCATAGAATATTTTATTTTTTGACACAAGTTAGTGGAAATGGATTTTTTAGGTTTTTTTCTCACAAAGTGTCATTTTCCACTAACGTGTGACAAAAAATAAAATCTTCTATGAACTCACCATACCCCTCATGGAATACCTTGGGGTGTCTTCTTTCCAAAATGGGGTCACTTGTGGGGTTCCTATACTGCCTTGGCATTTTAGGGGCCCTAAACTGTGAGGAGTAGTCTGGAAACCAAATAATTAAAATTGACCTGTGAAATTCTAAAGGTACTCATTGGACTTTGGGCCCCTTTGCACAGCTAGGCTGCAAAAAAGTGTCACACGTGTGGTATCGCTGTACTCAGGAATAGTAGTATAATGTGTTTTGGGGTGTATTTCACACATAACCAATCCTGTGTGTGAGAAATATCTCTGTAAATGACAATTTTTTTCCATTTTTTTACACTAAATTGTCATTTACAGAGATATTTCTCCCACCCAGCATGGGTATGTGTGGAAAGACACCCCAAAACACATTATACTACTACTCATGAGAATGGCAATACCACATATGTGACACTTTTTTTGCAGGCTAGCTGCGCAAACTTGCCCAAAGTCCAATGAGCACCTTTAGGCTTTACAAGGGTGCTCACAATTTAGGCCCCCACCAAACAATTCCAGGACAGTAAAACACCCCAGAAATGACACCATTTTGGAAAGAAGAGACCCCAAGGTATTCCACGAGGGGCATACTGAGTTCATATAAAATTTTATTTTTTGTCATAAGTTAGCGGAAAATGACACTTTGTGGGAAAAAAAATAAAAAAATCCATTTCTGCTAACTTATGACAAAAAATAAAATCTTCTATGAACTCACCATGCCCCTCAGCAAATACCTTGGGGCGTCTTCTTTCTAAAATGGGGTCACTTGTGGGGGTCTGTCCTGGCATTTTAGCATCTCCACAATCATTACATGTATGGCCAGTATTAGGAGTTTCTGCTATACTCCTTATATTGGGCATACGGGTGATGCATTTTTTTCTCCATAAAAGGAAAAATGAACGGCAAAGATTCTCACATTCGCATTGATCAATGTGGATGAAAAAATATCTGCCGAAATATGTGAAAAAAGAGGGGGGCATGGCGTTTGCCAGGACATAGGAGCACCGCCCACAAAATTTTCCAAACCCACTTTGCTCCTATGCCCTGGCAAACCAGATTAATCCATTCACATCGATCGATGTGGATGAAAAAAACCTTTGCCAGTTTTGATACAAAGTGCTTGCCAAAGCATAGGAGCTCCAACACCACCCCTCAGCTCATATGCCTTGACAAACGTATCTTACTGCGGAGGAGAAATCTCGTCCTGCAGCGCTGCATGCACCGACTTGTGTGTAATCTGACAGACGCGCAATGCTTCTGTCAGGATGCACCATCAGTGCTGCAGCTGGTTGGTCGATCAGTCGTTTGCTCGGTCCACCTGGAAGGGTAAAGGATGGAAAAAGAGAGAGAAAAAACATACAAAAAAACAACAAGCAAGCAGCAATGCAAGAAATTCATTAACATTAACATTCGTAAACTTTATTAAACCTTTTTAACCAAACAATAACATTTGGAACTTTTGCTTACCTGTTTTTTTTTTTTGTTTGTTTTTAACTTACCTTCCGAGGACAAACTTCTCCTTCCCCATGGGACAGTGTGCAAAGCGCAAATCGCACAAAGATGTAGCAAAGTACACTATGCACTTTGTCCCAAGTGAAAGGAGAGGTTTCTGGCAGCCCTGTGTATTTGGGTCTCTCAAAAGCAGATGTCTGGTTTCACACACAGGAGTCGCGCAGTAGCGTAGGTATGCACTAGCTTTAAGTCAACCACTTCCGGCGTAAGGGGGGACCGCAAAGTGGGACTTTCGCTAGGCAATTTGCTGCAACCATCACTCCAATGTATTTGGGTCTCTCAAAAGCAGATGTCTGGTTTCACACACAGGAGCCGCGCAGTAGCGTAGGTATGCACTAGCTTTAAGTCAACCACTTCCGGCGTAAGGGGGGACCGCAAAGTGGGACTTTCGCTAGGCAATATGCTGCAACACATCGCTCCAGTGTGAAAGAGCCTTGAGAGACTACTACTGTGTCTCACGTTCCCTACTCCAATAGCGAATGTGTTCGTGGAACTTTTCAAAACACTCCCCTATGCATAGGGCAGGCTGGTCAGGACAGTAGGGACAATAAAAAGTGGTGTCACGCCTCATTCCATCCCTCTTACAGACACGACAATGTTTTCTTGGGGTGCGTTGACCTGGGGTACTCGGAAAGACATAAGCATAGTGTCTTTCATGTAGCCGGCTAACTACATTAGGGGGATTGGCCACGGCCCCTCCTGGATACAGGAGTTCCGAAATGATCTCTTCCTGAAATTTAAGGAAGGATCCTGTTCTCCCAGCCTTACTGTAGAGAACAAAGCTGTTGTACATTGCCAATTGAATCAAGTAAATAGCCACTTTCTTATACCAGCGGCTGGTCCTTCGGGAAACTAAATAGGGAGCCAACATCTGGTCATTGAAGTCCACCCCTCCCATGTTTAAATTATAGTCGTGGACGGCGAGGGGTTTCTCAACAACCTCAGTTGCTCGCTGAATTTGGACTGTCGTGTCTCCGTGAATGGTCGACAGAAGGTAAACGTCCCTCTTGTCCTTCCATTTCACTGCAAGAAGGTCGTCATTACACAAGGCAGCCCTCTCCCCCCGTGCAAGTCGGGTAGCAGTGAGATATTGGGGGAAGCCCCGGCGACTAGGCCGCACGGTGCCACAGCAGGGAATTCCGAGTATCTTCAAATGCTGATAGAGGGCCACACTTGTGTAGTAGTTGTCCACGTAGAGATGGTACCCCTTGTGGAATAAGGGTGACACCAAGTCCCACACAATCTTGCCACTGCACGCCAGGTAGTCAGGGCATCCGACCGGCTCCAATTTTGTGTCTTTGCCCTCATAGACCCTAAAGCGATATGTATAGCCTGTGGCCCTTTCACAGAGCTTATACAGCTTGACCCCATACCGGGCGCGCTTGGTTGGGATGTACTGCTTAATGCCAAGGCGCCCGGTAAAATGTACGAGGGACTCGTCTATACAGATGTTCTGTTCAGGGGTGTAAGCATCTGCAAATTTGGATGACAGGTGGTCTATGAGGGGCCGAAATTTGTGGAGCCGGTCATAGTCAGCGTGGCCTCTTTCATGACAGGTTGTATCATCATTAAAGTGCAGGAAGCGCAGGATGTCCTCAAAACGTGACCTGGACATGGCAGCAGAGTACATGGGCATGTGATGTATTGGGTGCGTAGACCAATAGGACCGCAATACATTTTTTTTAGTTAGACCCATGTTAAGGAGAAGGCCCAAAAATATTTTAAATTCGAAAACTGTGACCTGTTTCCACCGAAAAGGCTGGGCATGGGAGCTGTTCGGATTGGCGGTGATAAATTGTGTGGCCTTACGGTTGGTCTCTGCCACGACTAAGTCGTAGAGATCCTCGGTGAAGATCAGATGAAAAGCGTCTAGGGCCGATCCTAGATGATCTGTCTCCACCTGGACTCCAGACTGGGCGGTGAAAGGGGGCACTACGGGTGCGGCGGAATTAGGGAACTTCCAATGAGGGTTTGCCAGCACCTCTGGGGGCCTAGGGGTACTACGGGCCCGTGTTTCTGGTGGCTGCGACTGGGGTCTTACTGCACGTACCACCGAACCAGTTTCAACTGCCATGCTGGTGCTCGCCACTTCACCAGGGTCTACGGAAGTACTGGCTTCAAGTCCAGGATGTGCTGCGCTGTTGGTGCATGCCTCACCATCAAAATCTGGATCAGCGCTAGCACCACTCTGCTGGCCTTGAGGTTGATCCTGCGCAACCTGTGGTCCACTGACATGGGGTCGGGAACGCCTGGCGCTAGCAGGGACCACAACCTCGTCATCAGAACTATCGGTCAGAGAGTCACTGTCCTCTACAGGTTCATATTCTGAGCCGGATTCATCGGATGAGAAGTCCCAATCACTCTCACCCGACTCGGCCATAATACTGTAGGCCTCTTGCAGGGAATACATCTTTTTTGCCATTTTGGGCTGCTAAATTTAGGGGGTATTCCTCTGAGACCACCCAGGAAAAAATGCACCTGTCTAGCAAATGGGAGTATTTGTTAAGTAAAGAGCTGCGATCGCTCAGTTTTGATTTAAAAAAAAAAAATCAAAACTGATCTTTATAGCGTCGCAGCTATTGTGTTTTTTTGCAGTGATCAGAAAACAAAAATTTCTTTCACTTGGTGGGGAGGGCTGAACGCAAGTGCGGCAGAACGATCAGACCTGATCGGGCAAACACTGCGTTTTTAGTGGAGCCTACTCTAAGGTGACCCTAACGTACTTATATAGATCTGACTGTGATCAGTACTGATCACTTACAGATACTATATAGTACCAATGCAGATTAGCGACAGTGATGACGCTAATCAGCGACTTATAGTGATTGCGGTGTAGTGGGCTGGGCGCTAACTACCTAACAAAAGGGGCCTAGCTAACTCACTGGCCAAAAAAACAGTGCACAGGCAATAGATGTCACTCAGACCTCGATCAGAGCTGTGACAGGCGACCAGATATCAATCACAATGCCGCTGTCAGATTACAACAAATGTAAACAGCAATTGGAATCACAGGGAAATCACAGATGATCAAAAACCAATCACTAATCAATCAATCAGATGTCAAAAATCAGTACACAGACAATAGATGTCACTCAGATCTCACTCAGACCTCGATCAGAGCTGTGACAGGCGACCAGATATCAATCACAGTGCCACTGTCAGATGCCAACCAATGTAAACGGCAATTGAAATCTCAGGCAATCAGATGATCAAATACCAATCACTAATCAATCAATCAATCGTCAAAAATCAGTGCACAGACAATAGATGTCACTCAGACCTCGATCAGAGCTGTGACAGGCGACCAGATATCAATCACAGCGCCGCTGTCAGATGCCAACCAATGTAAACAACAATTGAAATCTCAGGCAATCACAGATGATCAAATACCAATCACTAATCAATCAATCAATCAGATGTCAAATCAGTGCACAGACAATAGATCTCACTCAGACCTCGATCAGAGCTGTGACAGGCGACCAGATATCAATCACAGTGCCGCTGTCAGATGCCAACCAATGTATACAGCAATTGAAAACACAGGGCAATCACAGATGATCAATAATCACAACGCAATCAATCAATCAATCAGAAGTCAAAAAACTGTGCACAGGCAACGATGTCACTCACATGCCACTCACATGTCACACAGACCTCGATCAGAGCTGTGACAGGCGACCAGATGACACTCAGACCTCAGTCAGACGCCTTGGCAGGGCCAGTGAGGGGGGTAGTGGGGGTGATCAGCGGCGATCGGGTGGGGGATCGAGCAGGGAAACGTGCGGGTCTAATTGAGCAGGGCTGCCGTCCTCTCTCCTGGTGGTCCGGGCGCGCTGTGACCAGGAGAGGAGGAGGCAGCCAGTATAATACACGTTGTTTACATAACAACGTGTATTATACGCAAAGGATTGGGCTGTTTGAATGATCGCAGCCCGCCGGCGCTGATAATTGGCCGGCGGGCTGAAGACACAGGGGGGCCGCAAGTCATGCCGGGCGATGTGCGCGCGCATGCGCGCGCGATCGCCCGCATTTCTGTTAAACAGGACCTTCCGCCAATCGGCGTTAGGCGGTCCTGGGGCTGCCGCCGTGGCCACGCCTACTGGCGTGACGCGGGCGGCAGCTGGTTAAAAAACTGGCACTAGGTCACAGCTGCTACCCCCCGCAATGCGCGCACATACGCGTCCCGCTTGCTCGTTCCCCACCACTGTCTGAAGTACATGCACACAGCGTGCTGCTTGCTTGGCATTTGGAAAAAGCTGTTATTTCCCACAATGCAATGAGAACCTCTGTGAACTACACACAGCAAACTGTCAGATCCGGCCCTGAGTCCTAACTGTCCTGGCTGCGCACATGCTCAGTACAAAAAAGCCAGGGACACACAACCATTCAGTTGATGACGCAGGGACACTTGCATTTTATTGTATAGAATTCCCTAAAAAGGATTTACACAATGATGCTGGCCAGCTTCCCTGCTCGCTACACAGTTTTTTGGTAGCAGGACACAGCAACTGCCATTCACTAAGTGCTTTTGAAAATAAATAAATCCCTGAGAATCCCCTATGAAGAGATGAACTAGTCCAAAACATGTCACTTCTGTCAGATTTCTACTACTTACTGTAAGTGACAGCAACATAGGAGAAAAGTAATTTATGGCTCCTTTTACTCTGGAAAAAATGTACGTCTTATTTGCTTGTGTTTACACTTATTTTACATTCTACAATTTTTTGCCACAGTACCCCCTTTAACCTAAACAGCTGACCACATCATCCAAAACTACTTCATCCTGGTTAGTAGTCTATCACAAAGCGGTCCTGCTAATGTGTATTCCCACTGGTGTGGGCCCATCATTAGATAATGGATTACTGCAGTGCATGCTGGTTCTGTTCCGAGAGGTGGGGAAGTAGCCAGATCCCACATGAAGGCATTCTTCTTCATCTGAAAATCCTAGGGTGGGACATAATGTGTGTATAGATTGCTGTGCCCCAGCCCTCCAGGCAAACACATTTCCTCTGCAAGAAATTAGACATCTGTATAGAAACTCACAGATGGGTCTAAAGTATTAGCACAGGGAGGAAAGCAGCCAGAACATCAGGGGGGAGATATATGGACATGCGTAATGTCACATGCTGGTTTTTTTTAAAAAATGTATCAACAGAAATAGCTTTTGTGTGTTTGAGGATGTGTCCCATACCTGCACACACATTTCCATCCACACCATCATATGTTGAAAGGTGGAATTTCCCTTCAGAATAGAAAAAAGTATTACTTAATATTAAAACTCAAAGGTACATGACTGACACTCATATGAGTCAGCCAGGCCATTCCCTAAAGTCTCCAGGGGTCTGGACTTAAAAACACCCCTCCCAGAGGAGTCAGTCTGTGACAGCAGACACTTCTGTCACACAGAGACCAAGGGACAGAAGGGCCCCAACTTCCAAACCTCTGATGCAGGATTCTCCCATTCAGAACTCCCCCTAGAAAATCTCAATGACAGCATGCATAGGGATGCAGGAAAGCAGGAGTTGTTGTAGCCATCAATCCCTGTGGGCATTGCAATCCCTCTTCTGCCGCTTGTCTCACTTTCTCCCAGTTGCTGCCTTCTTCTTGCATCAGTCTCCTCTAAAGGGGAGACTGGGACCACTAGGGAAGGGACATGGCTATACTGGGGTGACCTGGTTTATAGAGGGGGAAATGGTATTGTGGAAGCCACACCCACACCTATTGTAGCTGAGGAAGCCATAATGGATGGCCTGTTATGGGTTATGGTGACCACCAGAGGGGTAACTTTAGGAAAGCACACCTGCAACTGCTATGGGGCCTCTACCCTCCCTCTATCTCATACAGGGGCCACCTCTCCATATGACCTATGGCACATAAGCCATTAAGGATAAGGATTAAGTAGTTGGGTTTAGGGCATGGGGGGTTGGGCAACAAAATTATATTGTAGGGACCAGTCCATGATTTGAAGTTACACCCCACCCACTACCTATCTGGGTCACACTCGGAAGTCTGTAGGCTTATGACACAATAACCTTATACAATAGCTATCCCCAATATATATATATCTATAGGCCTACAGTATCATGAAAAAACAAGACAGAGTGCTTAGTTCATAACGGCTGCCCTCCATTGCATAAAATGTCCAACATGTAAACTAATTTGTTTACTTATTGAAATAACTAGACTTTTTCCAGTGTTTCTTTTGTTCCCAATGGCTTTTAATAACATATTTTTCAGCATTCTTGGATTTTATTACCAAGGTCTGTAATTGGGTTATTTTATTGAATAAATCAAATGAAAGTATGGTGATGATGATGGTATTGATAGGATAGTAAAAGTATTGTGAACCCTTATAATAAGTAACTGTTGGGGAGCAACGCCTCATTAAGTAATCGTAATATAATAATCACAGCTTAGGAATTAGAATCCTGTAAGTAAACAAAAGTCTAAACACAGATTTTTTTTTTTAAGCAACCCTGAGGTTGGTAAAAAAAAAAAAAAAAAAAGCTTTATACTTACCTCAATATTGGGAAGCTTTGGGATAGTCCAGAGGCTACCCATATCATCTTACACGTCACCATTCCAGCGCTGGGTCCCTCTAAGCATATGTGGCCCAACAGGATGAATAGGTTTCTTTCATATGCAAGCACTGCCATGGATGAGTGTTTCCATATGCTCAGGCCCAGAAGAACGAAGGTGCTTGTGCATGTTCCCCCACCCCCCATGCATGGATATTTCATTCTACTGGGCCTGCTTGGACCATACTCGCCCATGCGAAGTATGGCCATGTTCATCTATGGCTGAGCTTGCACACTGAAGACACCAAGAGCCCCAGTGCTTGAACGGTGGGGGTGTGAGAAGATACAGAAAGCCTCTAGACTATTCAGAGGCTTCCCACTATTTCTATTTTACAGACTATAACATTGCTTTACATACATCTCTCTATCTCTAATAAAGTGGTCCTTTACTGAGAGATTATAGAAGTAGCTGCCAATGCTGATCTCATTCTAAAAATGCTAATAGCCAGCCTAGCTCTCATGCTGATCTTTAGTTTTCAGTAGTTTTTGTGTCAGTCACCAGAAACAAGCATGCTGCCAATTCTGAGAGATTTAAGGCTATGTCACCCACACAGTGATGTCTAGCAAATATCTAAGACGGTTGCTGCTAATGTTATCCAGCTATGTCACACAAGCAGCAACTTAAATCACCATAAACTTGTGTTGTAGCTGCTACCAAGCTGAAGACTGCAGCAGCTAGAATACAACTCTACGAGCTACTAGTTGCTGCTTGTAGGAAACCATTAATATGAATCTGAAGCGACAGCTAAGAAACAGTGAGAGGCAGCTTAAAATAAGGTGTTACTGCAGGAATGTTCACACTACAAAACGCAATTGCCAAGCGCTTAGCGACTAAGATTTTGCAAAGTGATTTTAAGAGCGATTTTTAAAGGAATGTGCATTTTGGCACATTTCTCTATAAGAAAAATCACTCTAAAAATGGTACAGGCAGTGTGTTTCCAGTTTTCTCAAAATCAAAATACTGCAGTGAGAACACCGTCATTGGGTGACACTACTGTAGCTGAGCACAATCTCTCTGTAATGATCTGGGGGCGATTTCCAGTCAGCGCACACCACGTGCGCTGAAGCAGATGGAAATCCCCACAATCACAGAAGTAAAGTACCCAGTATATATTTGTAGAAGGGAATTCCAACCAGCAGGTGGAGCTGTGGAGTACAGAGGAACCAATCCTCTGTACATCCACAGATGCCAGATTGGAATTGCACGATAAAGCAACACCAGGTAATCTAAACAAGTAGCAACTCAAAAGAAGGCAAGAACAGAGACAGATTATATGAATGTCTACCAATCTAGTCGCCACCCAGCGACAGTAGACATAACACAACAGAACAGACCAGAGAGAGAGAAAGCTAATCGCAAGAGAGGCGATTGCTATCAGCAACACAAGACTGAGCATAGACAGAGCATGAATTGAGTAAAGGAAGACAAAGCAAATAACGACAATCTGAACGCCAAGGAAAATAACAAATTAACTAACTAAACGCGGTCACCGCACGTTATGCGCAACAGTGACAAGCGCGTTAATAGTATGGTCACTGCACGTTAAGCGCAACAGTGAAAAAAAGTACCAACCCTGGCTAACAAATGAACACTGAGAACAAAGACAAACAGCGGGAACGCTTGCTAATCGGTTGCCTAACACCAGACAACAGCAAACGTTCATTCCAGACAAAACAGACTGAATAAGTAACCAGTAGCAACCGCTGCTAAGGTTATACTCCAAGACACAGACAAGGGAGACCCACTGCCTCTAGTGCTAGGGCGAATGCGATCTAGGAACAGGACTGAACGATTCACTATCAGCAACCGCAGGAGATAGTATAATCGCAAGGACAGGACAAGACTAGGCAGTACAAATAATACAAAAACCTGACTGCACTAGTAGGAGTGCAAAATGCACTCCCCAAGAAGTAACTACACTAGAATATTAGCAACAAAATACAAAGAGGCTGAGGCTCTAAGGTTAGTCTCACTAAACAGAAACTATGACGAGCAAGGAATTCTGGGAGGAAGTGACATTTATACTGAAAACCTTCAAAGGAAGCAGACAAGCAGATTGCAAGATAAGTGGATGCAAATCAGTCACAGCAGCAAGCCTCCCGAATCTTGCAAACTGACAAAAAGGCCTCTTTTCCCTGGACTGAACTATGCAACCTGCATAGGAAAGCAACAAACTGTCCAGGGAATCAAGGGCAGCGGAGCAGATTCTGACACTCTCACAGCTGGAACCAGACCTTACAGTTTAAAGGACCAATATTGCGAAAAAATGTAAAATTTAACATACATATAAACACATACAAATAAGAAATATGTTTATTCGTGTAAAATGAGCCATAAATTACGTTTCTCCTATGTTGCTGTCACTTACAGTAGGTAGTAAAAATCGGACAGAACCAACAGGTTTTGGGCTAGTCCATCTCTTCATGGGGGATTCGCAGCATGGCCTTTATTCTTTATTGCTATTTGTCACCTTCCAGCATTCAGCTATAAATTATACTATGTGCGCTGTTATAGCGTAAATAAACATTGGTCTATGCGGCACTAACATAACCAGGCACATAGAGGCTCCCAAATTATCTGCTTTGACTGAAAGTATCTATGCAACTCTGACACAGGCAAAAAGGTGGCTAGTTCAAAGAATGTCCAAGTGGTCCAGCAGGCCAACCAACAAACCAAAGTCAGGATAATGGGCAGTATAATGGTCAGTCATTGCTCACGTATGTTTGTGGTGGGCAAAGGATAGTCCAATCTCACAGAAGGGCTACACAAATTGCAAGAAAAAAATCATGCTGGTCATGGCAGAAAGGCTAGAAGGTACAGAGCATTGTAGCTTGCTGTGTTTGTATGGCTAAATAACAACAAACTACTAGGGCTGCTGACCCTTGTGTACCACATAGAATGCCTACAATGGGCATGTAAGTGTGAGAACAGAAGAAATAGAAGAATATGGCCTAGTGTGATAAATTACATGTTCATTGACTGGAAATCTAAGAAGCCCACACCTCACAAATTACAGGAGTTTACATGGAATCACAGTTTGGCATAACACACAATAAAAACTTGTTTCCCTACTCTTTAATGGCCATAGTTATATTATTTGTTTTTATCCCAAAGTAATGCCATCTGTGTAAAAATCACAAATCCTCGCAGATCAGAGTGTAGCAGTGTTTAAAGAACAATGTGGGAAGCTGCAGGGGCAGCAGAGTAAAACACAGTCTGTTTTACCTTTTATACCTTTTCAGTCTGTTCAGAAGTTCTTATGGTGTGCTTAATCTGCTAGTGTTATTTTAGTTCCATTTTAGCGGACGTGCTGTTAACAGTTTAGGTGCTAGATACCATAAGAAATCTTCAGAGGTAGAACCCATTCCTCAGTGGGTCAGATCTGTTTTGGTTCCATAATAGGGGCACCTACACACTATTAAAGCAGGTTGGTTTAATATTTTGCCTGGTCAGTGTAAGGGGATCGGTTGAAAAGGGCGCCCGAGGTGCCTGTATGAAAAGGGCGCCGCCATAGACATCAATGTTAGTTCTGGAAATATGGGCTACAAGGTGTAGAAAAGGGCGCCCGAGTTTTCATATAGGCTACAAGCGGGCTCCCCTTTGTAGCCCATATTTTTTCGGCTACAAGGTTTTCGGCTACAAGCGGGCTCCCCTTTGTAGCCCGTATTTTTTTCGGCTACAGTAAGGTGCCCCTCTGTAGCCCATATTATTTCCTTTTTTGTAGCCTAAGTTTGTATATGGGCTACAAGCACTGTAAGCCGAATTATTTCATTACCCCACTATCCATGGCGGCCTGGAGGGGGAATAGTAATTAACACATCCCGGAGTTTTTTTCTAGCCGAAGTTTGTATATGGGCTACAAGCACTGGAAGCCGAATTATTTCATTCCCCCACTATCCATGGCGGCCTGGAGGGGGAATAGTAATTAACACATCCCAGAGTTTTTCTGCAGCCGAAGTTTTTATATGGGCTACACCAGGCGCCCTTCTTTTTTGTAGCCGAAGTTTTTATATGGGCTACACCAAGCGTCTTTTTTGTAGCCGAAGTTTATATGGGTTACACCAGGCGCCTTTTTTGTAGCCGAAGTTGGTATATATATGGGCTCCACCAGGCGCCCTTTTTTACCGGCGCCCTTTTCATGTAGACCCAGTGTAAGATTTTGTATGCCTTAACGTACTCATTCCTTATGTTAGAAGTAAGAAAAAATAAAACCGACCACTATTAAACCTATTAGAACAGAGTAAATTGGAAACCAGCTTGTTAAGTCAAAAAACAGATTCATATAAAAACAGAAAACATCTTGAAAGAATGACATACATTTTCATAATTAGAACATTTTCATTATGCCAGGCCAGGAAACACATATTGGTGGAAAATATACTCATATGAATATTGTGTGGGTTATGCCAGTGTCCTTTTCATGTATGACTTAAACTATGTGTGGGGGTTGTGGTTTGAGTTTAAAACTAAACATATATTTCACTGTGCAATTCACAATTCAGAATATGTATTGACTTTCAAAAGCTAAATAAAAGTACAATATCACAACCTGAATAATCTAATGTACTAGTCACTGACACTCTACAACACTGTGTGATATGATCACATTAGTCAGTTCACTCACACTTATTGTACCAGCAGCTATCTAACCCATAGAATGTACTGAGTCAACTCATAAATACAGTGATCTATGCCAGTGTCTGAGCTCCTCCCCTGCTTATTGTGGAAGCTGTCCTAAATGGGTAATTGGGGCCAACTCATAAATACAGTGATCTATGCCAGTGTCTGAGCTCCTCCCCTGCTTATTGTGAAAGCTGTACCAAATGGGTAATTGGGGGCCAACTCATAATTACAGCGATCTATGCCTATGTCTGAGCTCCTCCTCTGCTTATTGTGGCAGCTGTAGTAAAAGGGTAACTGGGGCCAACTCATACATGAAGCAATATTTGCCAGTGTCTGAGATGCTTCCCTGCTTATTGTGGCAGCAGCTGTAGCAAATGGGTATCTTGGGCCTATTTGTAAATATAACAATCTTTGCCAGTGTCTGAGCTCCTCCCCTGCTTATTGAAGCAGCTGTAGTAAACGGTTAACTGAGTGCATTTTTATGAAACAAGTACCTAGCTAATTGGGTAGCCCTGAATTTGGAACTCACTGTGAACTGCAGTCAAATCCAGAGGACATGGTATGACGGAGTATTCCATCTGCTTATAAATATTTCCCTAGTTATTAGTATCTGGATATCACCAATTCATGTTTGCAGAACATACAAAATCCCTAGTGACGTCTCACATATTGCATGCTCTAATTGATGCCCTTGAAATCATCAAAGAATTTTATTCTTCTCTCCAGTTTATTTATGATGCCTATCTTGATGCAGACACCACGTATGAACGTTTTTTAATATTATAATTAGGGTTATATAATTGCATTTTTCTTTGATTCTCTACTGTAATGTGACTTTTCGTTGTAAAAATATATTTTCTTCACAAGGAAGTCAATTTGTAGATTATATACATGTTAAATTCAAGTAATGATGTTCACTACCAATGATAAAGCTGCTTCAAATGCTAGCTCAAGAAAAAAATATGTTAACTTTTGAATACTGTAGAAAGGTATTAAAGCTCTTATGGATTTTGTCTTCGGTCCCTACCAGGGAATTTTTTTCCACTTCCTTCCTTGACAGGATGTGAATAAATCCCCTTTTAGAGTGTAAACTATTGCTTACTATCATTTCTTTGCCCTGGGACCATCAAGGTTTATATTAAATCATGGAGGTCATGGGAACAGGAAGTGAGGGGGGAAAGACAGCAATGAAATCTTAAAAGATGCTCTTACCTCCTAACCACACTATACAAAGCGCAAAAATAAAGCACCACTACACAAGTTTGCTGATCAAAGATTTGCTACGAACATGTCGCTTTTCACTACTGCATTTCAAGTAGATATAGTGGCCACATGATCTATACTCCCTGTTCATCAACTTCAATGTTCTCCCTATATAGGCATGACTTTGTATTCTGTGACATCACATCCCCAGCTCAAACCTACCTTCATCATTAAGAACATATACCAAATGCAAGAGAAGCATGGCTAATAACAATAGACATTAATAAAGATAGTTTCCTATATATTAGATATATTAACAGCAACAAAAAAAAGTGTCCCAGAGGACTCCCAGATCCTCCTGCAGCCCACCACCAATTCAGCATAGGGACCCTCTTTACCTATTCGACTCAATTTGAGTCGAATAGGTTTCTACCAGCCATGCCTCTGGCTGTGTACAAGTACACCTGTAGTGGGCATGGCGAGTAAGGTCCACACATGCCCAGCAGAACTAAGCACTTGCACAGGGAGGAAAACAGCTGCTTGGCATGCGCAGACCTTACCTCTGCATGCCCAGCCCCAGTACAGACGTTGAATAGGAAAAATAGGTTACCTATGCTGGATCTATGGGCTGCTAGGAGGATCCGGAAAGCCACCGGACCATCAATCGGCTTCCAGAAATGGAGGTAAGTTTTTTTTTACACTTCAGATGTACATCAATTGTCTTGAATAAGAATTGTATTGGTATTCATAGTTATTAGAAATTTTTGTGGTTACCTCAATCCATGTGTATACTTTTTGAAAAGGGGCGGGCACCATTTCTTATGTTTGCATGGTAATGAAGAGGTCTTGTTTTCAATTGCTTTTTTATAATATTGATTCCATCTCCCCTGCCCCCCCCCCATGTGTATGTGTGTTTGTGTACAAGTAGATTATGGTGGTTTATGATATTTACAATCTGCCTGTGTATGGTCTCATATTTTCCTTGTGGCCTTTGTTACATGACTAGGAAAATACAGATAAGGCAAGCATAATAACGTATTAGTTAAAGTCACTTACCAATATTTCCTAAACTATGGTAACTTGACTTTACCACATTTCTTCGAATGCCACTGTAGCAAAGACCCTAAAAGAAAAGAAAAAAAAACAAAACAATTAATGTGTTATGCTTCCGATGAACTGGCAATGTTTAACATCACGTGCGGAGCATAAGAATTGCAAGAAATGCAGATTTGTCACTATTGTGGAATAAACTGAGACATAGACCAGGGATAAAGAAAAATAACACAAAGGTTTATTGAAAATGCAAATGTAAATAAAGTGTTTTATATCATATGTAATCAATAAAGTAATTTTGACATATTTCTTATACAGCGATTTAGAGTAATTTTTGAGATTACTCGTAGCCCGTTTTTTTCCTCTCCTCTTAGCATAAATTGTTATTTACAATATATACACACACAAGGCAACTAAACCAGATATCAACAGGCAACAAGTAGTCATACAAGCAAGGTAAAAACCAGAGAGACAAACAGTAATATAATCGTTTAGGCAAAGGATTTGTCAAGGAATAGCAAAGGTCATACATGGCAGGTAAGAAGAATGCAGGGTACAGGGACCAGGCAAGAAGGGCTAGATCACAGGGAACAGGAACAGGTTTGATGAACTAACAGTGAACTGGTCTGCTGGAGTTGATTATATAGTGTGCTGGGAGGTCAGACGATCATGTCCAGGTGATCTCAGATCTGCTCTCATTAGCAGTCTGCAACAGAATAGTTCCTGAAGGAGGGACCTCTGCTGATGGGCAGAGAGCAGTTCAGGCTGCATAATCCCCGAAGAGAGCGAGGACATCTGCTGGTGAGACAGAGGAAGTTCATCCAAATAGCTCATGATTTCAACATCAGATGCGAATTATGACACAATGTTATTCTTATGTTCTGGACACATCAGAAAATATTACTGATTTCATCCTCTTTTTAAAGGTCTGTAGTAGCAATTTAAAAAATGAAAAATATAAAGATCCATGCATTTATACATTAACACACATGTATTGCTGTATGTTGTAGTAGTGCTGGTCCCCTCCAGTGACTGTGAAAACATTGCGTTGCAAACCAAATGCAAGCAGCGCTACATACATGCAGCACGCATGGCATAAGTAGCAATGTCAGATGGTGCACTTTAGGTACTTCTGATGTCCTTGTGTATTGCACAATCAACACGTTTCTGAAAGGCAAGATATCTCTATTATAGTCCTAAATTGGGGTGGATATTCACTGTATATGGTTTTTTTAATGACTGGTCATTATTTTCCCCTTGTTCTGTTGGCCAGAGGTGTTAGCAGCTGCTCACAGCCAGAGCAAAAGTACAAACACCCAGTTCAAAATAAGGGCTACTTGTCAGCTGAGATTTCAAGACATTTCCAGATCAGTCAAATACTCATTTAACTATTTTTGGGCGTACATTTAAAAGAGGCGCGTGTTAATTTGGGATGCCCGAATTGATGTCATTTTGAATATCATTAACAATATTCTAATAGCAGCTAAGTGTTGTTAACCACTATTGCAATTGCTTCCTAATGTTAAACCCTCACATCCTAACACTATCAAATCTTACCTTCCCCTACCCTGTCCTCTAGTTGTAAACCTCCTATAGCTAAGCCTTAGGCCTCATTCATATTATGCAATGCACGCGATTGCACACCATCTATTTTGCCATGCGCTGCTGATCCCATTCATTATAGTGAATAAAATCAGTGCTGCGCTTTGCTGAAAATGCATGCAGCACTGCTATAGTGCATTGCACTTCTGCGCAGTGCATATAGGCTGAATGTGAGATATGCTGTCTATGCACTTCTGACGTTCTTGCGTGTCACACACCATACACTCTGCAGAAACGCACACGGTAGCACGTATAGTGTGAGCGAGGCCTTACACAAGCCCTCCTATAACCGAGCCTAACCTCTAATCCTATTCCCTAACTCTAGCACTCCTGTAAGTCAACCTAACAATAATCTTTATAGCTAAGCGGCGCAGCCGATACTGCTTTGTCGCAGCCAATAACAGCACTCAGTGCTCAGCTATACAATCGCCGAACCCCGGAGCCTGTTGTGCCCCACCATATGCTCCGGCTCCCACTTTAATCACTCGGAAGATCATAGTAAAACATTTACACTGCGGTCTATGGCAGCACCTAATTTAATGAACGGGCTGTGAGCCTAAGTAAACCGCTATGAGAGCGTATTAGAAGATTTTTAGTACAAGCCTGTCTACTAATACCATTTTCTTATTTCATTTCTTTTGATCTTTCTTACTCTTTCCAAAAGTACAAATGAAAAAAATGAAGTCTTTGTGCTTTCCAGAACTCACATGGGAGAGCAGAAGGGATGCAAAACAATGTTAGGCATGCACAGTCACAAGGCATTGCAGTATCAATATAAGTACCATATGGAGTCTCTTCACAGTTACATATTTGATACATGACTGTGGAAGCTGCAAGATTCCATATATTCATATTATTGAAATCTTTGTAGCTTGTAGATGGAAAATATGTGTAGCATTTGGTTTAGCTAGTGGAAGCTGATGAGTGGCTAAAAAAATCAGGTTATAAAATTATTATAAACAGGAACCAGGCCTAAATGTGGAAACACCTTATTTATATCACCTAAAGTCAAAGTTTTCCATGTTCATAGTCTTAATATTTAAGCCGATAGCTTAAAGAGAACCCGAGGTGGGTTTGAAGAATATTATCTGCATACAGAGGCTGGATCTGCCTATACAGCCTAGCCTCTGTTGCTATCCCAAACCCCACTAAGGTCCCCCTGCACTCTGTAATCCCTCATAAATCACAGCCACGCTGCTGACAACCTCTCTATAGTGTCAGTCTGCTGCTCTCCCCACCTCCTGCAGAACTCCAGTCCCCGCCTGCATCCCTTCCCTCCCTGCTGATTGGAGGGAAGGGACGGGGGCAGGGACCGGAGCTATGCAGGAGGCGGGGGAGCAGCTGAGACTGACACACAGATGTAAACACAGCCGCACAGCACGGCTGTGATTTATGGGGGATTGCAGAGTGCAGCGGGACCTTAGTGGGGTTTGGGATAGCAACAGAGGCTGGGCTGTATAGGCAGATCCAGCCTCTGTATGCAGATAACATTCTTTAAACACACCTCGGGTTCTCTTTAATTACAGAAAAGTATAGTTAAAATAAAAAACATTTGAAATACCTCCTTTGTAATTCTGTCCATTATGATTCAACAGCCAGCATATCCTGACCTATGCCCTGCCTTTTCTCTTGTCTGTAGCTGAGAAACACAACTTGGGCAAAGCCTGCTTACTGGACAGAGCAGATCAGCAGCAAATGATTCATCATACTGCTCTGTAATGGAATTCTTATTTTTAAACGTACAGCAGCATGTAGTGAAGCTGGTTGGATCACAGTGCGAGTCTCCACCTGTCAGCCTGAACACTTCTGAAAGTCACCTCTCTCCTCTTCCCAAATACCATGAGTAGAAGTTATACTTGCCCACAATGGTGGCGTTTTGTAAAACTCAAAGGTCACTGGGAAGTCATGTGACCTCTCTATCCAGGAACATGTTTGCTGGATTCCATCCTAATAGCACAGTCTTTTATTCATCTCAGTTGAAAGGGTAATGCACTGACATGGGCAGCACAGTTCTCTGGAAGCTGGAGGTTGAGAGGTTTCATACTTGAGTTTTGCAAGAAGCCAGCATTTTGGGTGAATATATCTGTTGCTTCTCATGGAGGAGGTCACCTTGAGCTGTAGCTAAAGCTCAACACACACCATACAATCTTGGTTGTACAGATTTACCAAATCAATGTAGTATAAGGGCCAACAGATTGAAAATACCTTGAATGATTGATTGAATAAGCTCTTATACTAAATGAAAGTGGTAAGATTGAACAACCAAGATTGTATGGTGTGTGTTGAGCCTAAGAACAGATAACCCCCTTACTGCAAATGTATAATCTAATAGTACAAAGACATAAGACCTGAAAGATCATCCGCAAATAGAAAAGTCATCCCCTCTTACATTGTGTCAGTGTTGTTTGCAGCACAATGTTTTGGAGTGATGTTACATATATTCCTATCTACCAGGGCTGTGGAGTCGGTCCAAAAATCCACCGACTTCGACTCCGACTCCTCAGTTTAGGATTCCACCGACTCCGACTCCTCTAATTTGCATATTACAATTTTGTTGATTAAAAGTATGTAACATGAAATTCGTCTCTTAAAGGGAAGGTCCAAGCAAAAAAAAAAATGAGTTTAACTTACCTGGGGCTTCTACCAGCCCCATGTAGCCATCCTGTGCCCTCATAGTCACTCACTGCTGCTCCAGTCCCCCGCTGGCAGCTTTCTGACCTCGGAGGTCAGGGCCGCATTGTGTACATTTTTACGCATTCCCGCTAGTGCAGGAACATTAACATATACATTTTTACGCGTTAGTGGTGCAACGCATACATTTTTGTTCCTGCACTAGCTGGAAAGCTGCCAGCGGGGGACCGGAGCAGCAGTGAGTGACTACGAGGGCACAGGATGGCTACATGGGCTGGTAGAAGCCCCAGGTAAGTGAAACTCATTTTTTTTTTTTTGCTTGGACCTTCCCTTTAACTGCCAACGCTTAGGAATTTTACAAGACAACTGAAGTGAGAAGGATATATAGACTACTATATTTATTCCCTTTAGACTAAAACTAGTCCTTGGTAAGAGTACTTGTAAAAGGTACAAACCGGAACAAAGAACATCTATCAGGCCCTAGGCAATGTAAGTGTGGGTACATGTAAGAATGATGTGCAGGTACTCTGCAGGGGAATGAGGAGATTGTAAACAGACAACACCTCTGTGTTCAATGTGCACAGCATTCTCAGTGGATTCCCTGCAGCTCTGTGGGGAGTGCATATGTAGAGTATAGTACTACTGTGTAACAAAGTAAACCTGAGACAGATGAAATTAAAGTTTTATACATACCTGGGGCTTCCTCCAGCCGCCTTCAGGAAAATCAGTCCCTCGTTGTCCTCCTCCACCACCTGGATCTTCTGCTATGAGTCCAGGTACTTGAGCCAGTCGGGCGCAGTGCGCATGCACACACTCCGCCGCCAGGAGCGTACTACACCTGTGCAGCACTATTGCGCAGGTGCAGAATGTTCCTGGCTGTGGGAGCGGCATGCGGCCGGACAGCGCTGACTGGCTGAATTACCAGGACTCATAGCAGAAGATCCGGGTGGTGGAGGACAGCGAGGACTGATTAGCCTGAAGGGGGCTGGAGGAAGCCCCAGGTATGTATAAAACTTTACTTTTCATCCATCTCAGTTACCCTTTAATTTGTAGTCACCAACCCAAATTTTAACAACATATGAAATTATTTGATTTCATCAGCAAAGGGAGTGCATACATTTGCACTTTCCATCTCTTTGACCATCTCTATTAGTGACACAGCTACACATCAGGCTTTATTCTTACAGCATAGATGTTATTTAGTATATATAAGAGATTCCTGTGTACACATCATACATACAGTCACAATCAGATATGTATATCTGACCTTAAAAATACGGGGACTGCTTTATTGAAGCAGCAAAAGTAACTAATTTTGATTGGTTTATTTCATTTTTGTGGACTAAGCACAGCTATTACTGTATATATACTGTATATATACATTATTTTTAATGACTATTATCTGAGAAATATAACATTTTATCATATTTTCTATTTTAATTACAGTTACAAATTCATTAGGAGTCGGAGTCGGTGCATTTTTTCCCGACTCCGACTCCAGGCACCCAAAATTGCCCGACTCCACGACTCCGACTCCACAGCCCTGCTATCTACTGTATATCTTAAACCTGTCAGCATCTTCTGCAGTATATGTGCTGTGGGTCCTGACTGAACAGCTGTGTAGTTCATTTTAGGTCTGACTAGCCTGCTGGCTTTGCCGACTAAACATTTCCCACAGGGATATTTCATTAAACTGATGACCCCTTAGGCCCGGTTCACATTAGCGGTCGCCGTCCAGAATCGCCGTGCCGGAGCCGGACCGCATGCAGAACGGACGGAACGGACGCACGGCATAGCAATGAAAGCCTATGCGTCCGTTTCGTCCGGACCGGATCCGAACCGGATCCGGACTCCGGCATAAGACCCAACATGCGCTATTTTTTGGTCCGGCTCCTCCGGCAGCCGTATCCGGAGCGGAACCGGACTGCACCATCCGGCCAATACAAACCAATGAGAACCGGAGAGCGCACAACACACTGGCTAAAAATCCGGATGTTCTACCCCACTTCCTATGCGTATTGCAGCGGCGATTTTGGATGGGGACACATGGGCAAGCATTTTGGAGTGGAGCAGCAGTGACTTTAACCACTTGCCGACCGCACGCTTATACCGTGCGTCGGCAAAGTGGCAGCTGCAGGACCAGCGACGCAGTACTGCGTCGCCAGCTGCAGGCTGATTAATCAGGAAGCAGCCGCTTGCGCGAGCGGCTGCTTCCTGTCAAATCACGGCGGGGGGCTCCGTGAATAGCCTGCGGGCCGCCGATGGTGGCTCGCAGGCTAAATGTAAACACAAGCGGAAATAATCCGCTTTGTTTACATTTGTACGGCGCTGCTGCGCAGCAGCGCCGTAAGGCAGATCAGCGATCCCCGGCCAATCAGCGGCCGGGGATCGCCGCCATGTGACAGGGGACGTCCTGTCACTGGCTGCACAGGACGGATAGCGTCCTGTGCAGCCCGGATCACCGGGGAGGGAACAGGTAGGAGAGGGAGGGGGGAATTTCGCCGCGGAGGGGGGCTTTGAGGTGCCCCCCCCCCGCCAGCCACACGCAGGCAGAAGAGATCAGACCCCCCCTGCACATCATCCCCATAGGGGGGAAAAAAGGGGGGCAATCTGATCTCTCTGCCTGCACCCTGATCTGTGCTGGGGGCTGTAGAGCCCACCCAGCACAGATCACTAATAACCACGCTGGTCCTTAAGGGGGGGTAAAGGGTGGGTCATCAAGTGGTTAAACGTGCTGGAGATGTTGGCAGTATGTCGGAGGTAGAGGTGAGTGCTAAACAGCGGAGGGCCTGATTCCACAGGTCCACCTTCTGCTGACCTCCCAGACCCCAACATTTTTATTCGGTTTCTACTATCTTTTGCCAAACGGATCCGGATCGCATCCTGATGAACACCTGATGCAACCTGACCGGATCCGGATCGGATCCGGATCAGAACCGTACGGTTCCGATCCGGATCCGGTCCGGATCCGGTCAGGTCATCCGGTCCGTTTGGCAGGGAACCGCAAGTGTGAACCGGCCCTTACCAAGACCAGGCATGGAAAACAATAGATTTCTTTTTTTTTTACTAAAATGCAGTCTTAAAGAGACATGAATACCTCTGGGAAGAGGAGGCTGTCTGTTCTGATTACAAACAAAGCAGTGGCAACATTATAAAGCTAAATGAATTCTGAGTAACTAGAAATGAAAATTAATAACAGCATTAACAATATATCCTTCTACCAGCCTCAGTCTTTCTCATCAAACCATAATTATGTGTAACAGTAGGACGCTGTGCCTCTGGGTCTGATTTGATAAGGATCTCCTGAGATGAAGGGCACTGTGAGAATATGAGTGACCTCAAAGACCTAGCCTGAATCTTTTTTTTTTTTTTTTTTTTTTTAAACTGTAGAAACCTTTTTTCAACCCTTGCTTGGATCATAGCAGTCTTTCTGTGAAGGTTGTTAATACATTGACTGAATAAGTGGTTGTAGAATTGCTTGCAAAAACCCACAGCAAAAAGTCTAAATCCAGCCTGTATTAGAAGTACCTAAAAAAGTGGGACATGTATGGATAAAAGTCCTCCGTTTCATAGTTTCCTTGCTGGATGATCTTGTAGACAGCTTCTGTTCCTACAACTCATGCTGGTTACCCTGCTTGCTTGACTCTACCTTTGCTGCTTGTAGTTAACTCTGGACTTGTCTGATCTTCTGTTGCTGATCCTGCTACCAGCTAACTACCAGATCTACTGCTCCTGACCTCTGATATCATCTGACATCTTGACAGGATGACATCTGCAGCTTGATCAATCAATCAATCAATCAATCACAGAGAGGTTCTCACCAACCGTCTCATCAAACTCTATATCTTTATGTAGAATAGGTTCACACTAGGTCTGGGAACGTATCCGTGGCTCCGTTTTTAAAACCTGATCAAAGCCGGAGCCACGGATAGCAATGTTAGAGATAGCAGCCATCTTTACCTAAACAAAAAATGGATCCGTCTGCGTTTGTGGGGACCCGTTTTCAAAACCTGAACGGAAGGTCTGGATCTGCTGCATTTTCCCACACCGCATATGGATCCTGATACACAGAGGGGTAGTGGCAGGCAATAGGAAAACAGATCCCCCTCTACACAGGCAGTTTTGGACACAGAAACGGATCAGATTTCTGTGTCCCAGCCTGTGGGTAGGGAGGGGGCCAACCATGCTGGAGGTGATAGCAGCCAGGGCGGGGGTGATAGCGATCGGCGAGCAGGGGGGATGCTGCACCCTTTATCCGGCCATAGGAGGCTTCAGAAGTCTTCAGGGAGCCTGAGTGCTCCTGAAGAAGGGCGGCCCTGTACTGCGCCTGCTCAAGCACGCTCTCTTGCACGCTCACGCAGGCTCGGACAGAGCCGCCGAACCACCGACGGTCCCATCGGTGGGCCCCGACCCGACTGCCCCTCCTCCTGACCTGGGGGCCCCTAGAAGGCGTGCGCTGCATGGGAGAGCCGGGGAGGGCAGCCCGACTGTTTTTTTTTTTTTTTTATGTCCCTTAAAAAAAACTATTTTCCCCGGGGGGGCCTGCTCCTATCCTCCCCCTCCCTCACCTCGGAGGGCCCCCCTCCTGTTACGAGCGGCGGCGGTTACAGCAAAGTTCCTGCGAGGTATAGCAGAAGATAGAGGTCCAGCTGCCTCCCGGGCTACGCTGTCTCCTCTATGCCGCTCGCACTGCTTCCTGGTTTAGTGCGAGCGGCATAGAGGAGACAGCGACTGGGAGGCAGCTGGACCTCTATCTTCTGCTATACCTCCCCGGAAGTTTGCTGTACCCGCCGGCCGCCGCTCGTAACAGGAGGGGGCCCTCCGAGAGTCCGAGGTGAGGGAGGGGGAGGATAGGAGGGGGCCCCCGGGGAAAATAGTTTTTTTTAAGGGAAAAAAACCCAAAAAAAAAACAGTCGGGCTGCCCTCCCCGCGGCTTGTAAGGAGGGGGGACACCCAGGTGAAGGGGAGCATAGGAGTCGGGGCCCCCACTGGCTACCCACCCGGCTACCTAACTTCCCACCCTTCTGCCTACCCTCCCACCCTTCTGCCTACCCTCCCACCCGGCTACCTAACTGCCCACCCGGCTACCTAACTGCCTACCCTCCCACCCGGCTACCTATCTACCCACCCGGCTACATAACTGGCTGCCCACCCGGCTACCTATCTACCCACCCAGCTACCTATCTGCCTACCCTCCCACCCGGCTACCTAACTGCCCACCCGGCTACCTAACTGCCTACCCTCCCACCCGGCTACCCTTCTGCCTACCCTCCCACCCGGCTACCTAACTGCCCACCCGGCTACCTAACTGCCTACCCTCCCACCCGGCTACCTAACTGCCCACCCGGCTACCTAACTGCCTACCCTCCCACCCGGCTACCTATCTGCCCACCCGGCTACCTATCTGCCCACCTGGATACCTATCTACCCACCCAGCTACCTATCTGCCCACCCGGCTACCTAACTGCCTACCCTCCCACCTGGCTACCTAACTGCCCACCTGGCTACCTATCTACCCACCCAGCTACCTATCTGCCTACCCTCCCACCCGGCTACCTATCTGCCCACCCGGCTACCTATCTACCCACCCGGCTACCTATCTACCCACCCAGCTGCCTACCCTCCCACCCGGCTACCTATCTGCCCACCCGGCTACCTATCTACCCACCCAGCTACCTATCTGCCTACCCTCCCACCCGGCTACCTAACTGCCTACCCTCCCACCCGGCTACCTATCTACCCACCCGGCTACCTAACTGGCTGCCCACCCGGCTACCTATCTACCCACCTAGCTACCTATCTGCCTACCCTCCCACCCGGCTACCTAACTGCCTACCCTCCCACCCGGCTACCTAACTGCCTACCCTCCCACCCGGCTACCCTTCTGCCTACCCTCCCACCCGGCTACCTAACTGCCCACCCGGCTACCTAACTGCCCACCCGGCTACCTATCTACCCACCCGGCTACCTATCTACCCACCCAGCTACCTATCTGCCTACCCTCCCACCCGGCTACCTATCTGCCCACCCGGCTACCTATCTACCCACCCAGCTACCTATCTGCCTACCCTCCCACCTGGCTACCTAACTGCCCACCCGGCTACCTAACTGCCTACCCTCCCACCCGGCTACCCTTCTGCCTACCCTCCCACCCGGCTACCTAACTGCCCACCCGGCTACCTAACTGCCCACCCGGCTACCTATCTACCCACCCGGCTACCTATCTACCCACCCAGCTACCTATCTGCCTACCCTCCCACCCGGCTACCTATCTGCCCACCCGGCTACCTATCTACCCACCCAGCTACCTATCTGCCTACCCTCCCACCTGGCTACCTAACTGCCCACCCGGCTACCTAACTGCCCACCCAGCTACCTATCTGCCCACCTGGCTACCTAACTGCCTACCCTCCCACCCGGCTACCTAACTGCCCACCCAGCTACCTATCTGCCTACCCTCCCACCCGGCTACATAACTGCCTACCCGGCTACCTATCTGCCTACCATGCCATGGGCGTCCCTACATAGGGCAAAATGGGGCATGCGCACTCCCCTGGCTAGCTGCTGCCCCCCCCTAGCTACCCGGACGTGGCTGGCCCGCCCGCCCTGGAGTGGCAGCGGAGAGAGAAAAGAAGCGGCAGGCACAGCGGCGCTGCCTGCCGCATCACTTAATTCTAAAGGGGGGAGCGAGAGAGGGGGAGCCCCAAGGTGAGGGAAGGGGGAGGGGGAAACGTCCTCCCTTCCCCACCGCTTCTCTTCTCTCTCCGCTGCCACTGAGGACACCTATAGATCTGGCTATTTAAACTGGGGACACCTATAGACCTGTCTATCTATACTGGGGGGCCCTGTCACTACCTAAACTAGGGGCTCCTGTCACTATATACACTGGGGGGGGGGTCCCTGTCACTGCATACACTGGGGGGCTCCTGTCATACCTAAACTGGGGGTACCTGTCACTAACTGAACTGGGGGGGCGCCTGTCAATACCTGAACTGGGGGCACCTGTCACTACCTGAACTGGGGGGCACTGTCACTACCTAAACTGGGGGCTCCTGTCACTACATACCCTGGGGGGCACCTGTCACTACAAACACTGGGGGCTCCTGTCACTACATACCCTGGGGGGCACCTGTTACTACCTTAACTGGGGGGCACCTGTCACTACAAACACTGGGGGCTCCTGTCACTACCTAAACTGGGGGGTATCTGTCACTAACTAAACTGGGGGGCTCCTGTCGCTACCTAAACTTGGGGGTCCTGTCACTACCTAAGCTGGGAGGCTCCTGGTGCTACCTAAACTAGGGTGCACCTGTCACTACCTAAACTATCCAGGCCAGCCCAGCATCACCACCAGCCAACCAGCCCAGAATCACTGACAAAAAGGCCACAGCATCACCACCAACAGTCAGGCCAACATTTACTTCAACCAGCCAAGTACAGCCCAGCATCACCGCCAGGCCGGCCACAGCATCACCGCCAGGCCTTTCAGCCCACACATCATCCCCAATCCAGCCAAAAACAGTATTGCCTGGCACAGCAGCCAGTAGAGGAGAATTCAGAAGCCAGGTGAGAGGTGTCTACCATATTAAGTGGGCATTCTGCCTATTTATGTGAAATGCTGTTTATTTATGTGCCTCATGACTGCTGAATTTGTCTTGTTGGGGGCCTCATGGTTACTGAATTTGTCTTGTTGGGGGCCTCATGGTTACTGAATGTCTTGTTGGGGGCCTCATGATTGCTGAATTTGTCTTGTTGGGGGCCTCAAGATTGCTGAATTTGTCATGTTGTCATATTTGTCATATCTAACCTATGCTGAGGGAAACTATTCTGGCTACCTATATTAGCCCACTGCCTTACTGTTACAGTTACATTACAATTACCCCCCACCCATGTGATGTCATGTCCACACCCATTTTTTTTGTCGCTGCGCGCTTTGCTTTTTTGGGGGGGGGGGGGGGGGGGGGTGTTGGTAAATTATCCGCACCGGGTGTCAAACACCCTAGCAACGCCACTGGAGGGGGGCACAGCTTGGAAGGGGGGGAATTGGGGGGCACAGAGCGGCGGGGAGGGGGGGAAGCGTCCCCCCCTCCCTCACCTAGGGCCCCCCCCCCTTCCGCGCACCCCCCTCCTCCAGAAGTGCAGCCAGCAGCGAGCGGAGAATAGCTACAGAGATGATGCTATCTCCGCTCCGAGTCCGCATGCCGCTGCCCTGCTGGTCTCTGACTGTAGTGTGTGACGCTGTCCAATCACGTTCTCGCAGTACTTCCTGCTAGAGCGTGATTGGACAGCGTCACTACAGGAGACAGAGACCAGCAGGGCAGCAGCGGCATGCGGAGCGGAGATAGCATCATCTGAAGCTGGTAAGCTATACTCCGCTCGCTGCTGGCTGCACTTCTCGAGGAGGGGGCTGCGCGGAAGGGGGGGCCCTAGGTGAGGGAGGGGGGGAGGCTTCCCCGCTGATCTGTGCCCTCTGCCCCCCCTTCCAAGCTGGTGGGGACTTGCATTGTGTGGGGGTATCTCTGCCACCAACCTGATTGCATTGTGTGGGGGTATCTGCAGCCAACCTGATTGCATTGTGTGGGGGTATCTGCAGCCAACCTGATTGCATTGTGTGGGGGTATCTGCAGCCAAACTGATTGCATTTTGTGGGGGTATCTGCAGCCAAACTGATTGCATTTTGTGGGGATATCTGCCGTCAACCTGATTGCATTTTGTGGGGGTATCTGCCGTCAACCTGATTGCATTTTGTGGGGGTATCTGCCACCAACCTGATTGCATTGTGTGGGGGTATCTGCCGTCAACCTGATTGCATTTTGTGGGGGTATCTGCTGCCATTTGACTACTTGATGAATTATCATGAGGCATGTAACTACTTGAATATACAATGTATCTGGTCGGACCTAATCTCTGTGAATAACGCCGCTACTTATTTTGTGTTTTGTATTTTTTTTTTTTAAGTCTGCCCATGACTCATCATGACCACGCCGATGTTCCAGTGCATGGTGACACCCATTTAGTTTCGCATTTAGACATATCCCTATTGGAGACTGTCCTCAGAATTGCTCACAATCTATTCCCTACCATAAAGTCATGCAAAATTTCTAAAGTACATGTGTATGTGAGCCCAAAATGGGGGGGGGGGGGGGGAGGGAGGAGGAGGGGGGTGGGCCCCAGGCTGAAACTTCCTTGGTGGGCCCTTGGTGTCCCAGTCCGACCCTGCGCTCACGTGTGTGCAGTATGGAGCCGCACGTCTTCGGGAGGACACGGCTCCCGAAGACTTCCAAATACCCTTTCGGAGGGGGATTAAAACTGGGGGGGGCCACCCCAGGATAGAGAGCACCAAGAGAGGAGACGGAAGGCTCTATATGACCCAGAGCCTTCCCTCTCCTTAGGTAAGTATTTGCTTCATTTTTTTTTTAAAATGCGGTTCCCATTCACTTTAAGTCTAATTGGTCCAAACCTTGTAAGGTTTTTTTGCCTTTCCCTGGATCAACTGGGATATGTGCAGGTTCAGGATGGTGTTTTATTTATTTATTTCTGGTTGGACTTGATCGACAAATGTCTTTTTTCAACCAAACTAACTATGTAACCTATCAGGTGTATATTGGGGGCCACAACCTAGTGTTACTCTTCAGTACAGCATCCTTACATTCAGAGGCACTTAAGAAAACCAGGCTAGTATTAAACTCTTCACCTAAACTTGTGCAATGCCAATAACACAGGTTGGTATGTGCCAATACTAAGGATATGGATATGCCACACAGTCATCTAATTAAAACACTATGAGTGTCATTGCTTAGTAATGTCACTTCTGGTGGGAGCAAGAGTCAGACACTCTGGCAAACATTGATTAAAAGGAGTACAATGATGGTCATAATAAAGTGATGTTCTTTTGTTGTCCAATCAACTTGCTCAGGGCAGGTCTGTGACCAACTATCCTTGATAAAAGTCACTCGTCTATGAAGTCGAACAAGGATGGATGGAGCACAAGATTTGTAGATCTAAATTGAAGATACTGTATTTAGTAAGGGAATGACATGCATATTCACTCACTGAGCAGAAGTGATACATCATGGGAGTTCCTTCTTGTTCAAGTAATGGTGAATAATTGCAAATAGTTTCAGTTTCAGGCTGGGTGCACACTTGTCAGTGCGTGAAAGGTCCCATTTTCTGTCATGTACGTTTTTGCGTTTGTAGTGCATTTTTAGTGCATTTGCCTTTTTTCTTGCGTTTTAATGTGTTTGCGGTTCACATATACAAAACGCATATGCGTTTTGTATGCTTTTTGTGTGCGTTTTTATATTGCGTTTTATGCACATCACTAGGAAGACAGTAGGAAGCGGAAAAACATCAGAAAACATTTTTTTTAACCTCATATAAAATGCATTGCATTGCATCACCATTGACTTTCATTACGTGCTTTTTAAAAAAATATGCAAAAAAAAAAACTGCGTTTTTAATAACGTATACTTTAAAACCCATACAAAACGCATATTCGTTTTTTTATATGCGTAGTTTTGATGCGGCCCATTGACTAACATTATACGCATAAACGCTGCGTATTCCGCAATGCCAGTGTTTCTGCTAAGTGTGTTCCCAGCCTCAAGAAGGTACATTTCTGTTTTACAATATTTGTATGCCAGTTCACATAAATGTCTTCCAACTGCGTATTTAGCTTGTGGAGTTCAGCTTTACATTCATCCTTGCTCCAGTTTCTGCCATGTCACAATAGAATGCTTTGGGCTTTACTCATTGGGCAGACCAGCGTAAAGAAGACCACACTTATGAAATGTGTTCACTGTGCAGAAACTGGAGTCAAATTCATTACAGCTAATTTACATTTAACTGTAAGGAAGAAAAACATGAAGCAAGCCATTTTTGTTTAATATGCTTTAATTTGTCAGAATACAGGAAAAGGGTAGAAGGCTTGGAGCAGCACAATAAAGATCTGTCAAACTGAGGAAACAAAGGAGAAGAATGGGGCATAGAGGAAAAAAATAAAACTTTACAGCTCACTTAAATGTTAATAAAACTAAATTCTGTGACTTTCAAAGGGAATCTGAAGTGAAGATACCTACATAGAGAGGAGGCTCTGGATACCATAAAGTATTCCCAGTCTTCAGTCTGTCCTGTCGTTCCTGCACCATCCCCAGTGGAAGCTATTCAAGCTTCTAGGTCAAATAACTCTTCGACACTGCTCATGCAGCCTTCAGAGGTACTTGTGTACCAGAGTACTTCCAAAGATGAGCTGTACTGCGCACCAGTACTTCCGAAGGCTGCACAAGCAGTGTTGGAGAGCTCCGGAACCTTGGGACGGATCGAGGACTAGGAAGGCTCTATGGTCTCCAGAGCCTTTCTTCTATATACAGTAGGTATGTATAAACGCTTTTATTTTTCCCTTCATATTTGCTTTAATAGTCGGGTTAAATCCTGAATTCCCCACTGGAGGTTTATTTGAATTTTCCCGTTGACAATTCCTATAGGTCCACACAAATGGACCAATAGGAAGCCACGGAGGGGAATTCAGATATACCACAACAGTGATGCTGACAGTGTTCTGGATAAACCAAAAACAGATAGTAAGTGACAGTCTCCCAGCAAGTAAAAAAAAGAACAAGAAGGCAAGATCAAAAGAAGAAAATTACAGGAAGCATTATGGAAAAAGAATGTAGAAAAAGAAGAGAAGAAGAACTGAGTACTGTATAATGTCTGCTGGTGATTGGATCCTAATGCTGGGACAGTATGTATTCCTGCATGTAGTTGCTAATACCCTAGTACAATCTACCCCAGTCAATCTGTTTATTGGCCATGTTCATGACCCGCTGAGCGGATCGTTCAGAAACAGCATTATCAGTTTGCTGACAGACTGCACACACGCACTACTGTCGGAAGAACGCCCGCCCAGCGGGAGGGTCTGACGGACCCATCATTCTAACCAGTAGTGCGTGTGTACGCACCTTAAGCTGGTTGTCAGTGATCTCCCTTCTGTATGGCCTGACTGCACTGCAGTCTATGGCCCTTACAGTATTCTATTCCCTTCTCCTACGTTTTCTCCCAGGAGGCTATTTTTCACATTTGGTTTAAAATAACCTTTCAGGACTCTGCAACTGCAAAAGTAGGTGAAAAAGTATTTTTTTAAAATTATTCTGAGTATGTTCTTGCTTGCTGTTAGCTTAGAAAGCATTTTATTAATAAGGTTTGAAAATATCACCTAGGAGAAAATTTTGTAGACAAAGTGAATTGCATATGGCCCTATGTGTCAGAAATGTCACAGTACTTTAAATCCGTGAGAAAGTAATAAATCTAGGACAGACAGAAATTTATTAGAAAATCATTTGTCACTTTGGGTGCCTACAAGCATTTTAATCCATTTTTAGCAATCCCCACTATGTCAGCATAAAGGTGTCCAGCAATGGTACAATCTGATAATTTGGTAGAGTGGCCAAATGTAATAATGTGCTTGAATGGTTCATTAAATTAAAAGCAAATGTGTTGTTTCTCAATGTTAAATGATCTTTTAATTGCTCATGTCTCTTCAGAAAGTCTCTTGGAACATGGAGAGATTTATGATCATTTGATAAATATGATCATTTTGTTAGTGGGTACACAAACAATCAATCCCAATTTAACTGTCCATCTTTCTGCCTGAATTGTTACATACATTTTATGAAAGTGCATTGTGTATGTTCCCCTTAACAGAGGTGAGGGTTGCAATCTTTTATCAGGTGTTGAAAGTGTCTCTTACCTTGTGCCGCTAATTACTCCTGCAG
Organism: Hyperolius riggenbachi; assembly: GCF_040937935.1. Taxonomy (NCBI): domain Eukaryota; kingdom Metazoa; phylum Chordata; class Amphibia; order Anura; family Hyperoliidae; genus Hyperolius; species Hyperolius riggenbachi. Next base: position 277,529,210 of record NC_090649.1, read on the forward strand.
CAAGGTGGGACTTCTTGGAGAGTCTCATAATAACTGCATTCCTAACTAAACCCCCAGAAAGTACTATTGCCAAGGATGCAAAGAAATGCAATCTGAATGTACGGTCGGTTTTGGAAATCCTTCGTTTATAAATGAAACTGAAAGCGGCCATGTTCTGTTTGTCACATTACACACAGGTAAGCTGATCTGTATCTCCAGCCCTCCGCCTGTGAAAACTTTACTCCTCTCTCCTCCTCCCCTCTGCCTCTGAAATCTCTGGCTAGTAACCTCCTCCTGCCCAGACTGAGCTCCTATAAGCCCGTGCTACTAAGGCTCAGAGTGCCAAGGCACTCTGGAGAAGCTGTGGGCGAGGCTTGTTTAGTTTATAGGGAATTAGAGTATTAAAACAAAACAAAAAAGTATTTGGCTTGAGGAATGCCCTATAAACTATATGAAAGGAACACAATTATGCAATGAGTAAAAGTTTATCTCGGATCCACTTTAACATGAACAAAATGGACATAATAGGACGCCGCCCTGCATGATCGCATCTGTTGCCTATCTGCTGTTTGCCTGTTTGGACTTTTATTGCCCGTGATCAAGAGGCTCAAATTGCCTCGAAACAGCGCTGCTGTTGGGTAAATTCTGACTTTCCTCCATCTCTGTTTTTGTCAGGATATTGTAACATTGTGTCATTGCTGATTGTTCAGTTAAAATTGTGCTAATATGTTTATGTTTGTATCCTGCCCGTTTATCGGGGTTTTTGTACAAGTTTTCAATAATAAGCATTGCATTTAAAAGCATCTTTTTGTCTGGTGTGCATGTTCTTTTATGTAACATAATAATATTTCCACCTTTTCTCTCTTTTCCACCCTCATAGTCAGCATCAATTTAGAAAACACCCCAATAACAACCTAATAACCTCAAATCCAATTCTGCATGTGGGGAAATGCCGAAAATTCATTCTAATTGAAACAGGCCCTTAGAGTTTGATTCAACACAATATTTCACATAGTAGTATGAATGAAAATTACAAGGCCAAAATTAATGGGACCCTTGAAGTGTACCTGTAGAGAAAAAAGGGCCTGATGCACGAATGTGTCATAACATTGCTGTGCACAGACATCGCATGGCAATATTACCCTTACTACTGGTACTGTGTACCACGAGTTATGCTATTAGCGTGACCTGCGATACTCGACTAGTGTGACCATGGTTATTCGTCCTACTAAAGAGCGTTACCTTTAGTAGCATGCGTTACTTTAGCAATGGTTGCGCTAGTCGAGTACAGCGGGTTGCACTAATAGGGTAACTCGCGGCACACAGGGCAGGAAGTAAAGGTAATATTGCCATGCAATGTCTGTGCATGGCAATAATATTGCACATTCGTGCATCAGGCCCAAAGTGCCCTAAATGAGTGCTTACCTCAAAAGAGGGAAGCTTCTGGAAGTTTCAGAGGATCCTCTGTGAGAATCGTTAATCTGGAGGAGGACACGTGAAGCCTTTGGAGGATTCAGAGGTCTCCCTCTACCGAGGTAAGTATCTGATTTTTCTCCCATTTAAACTCATAGGTTTGCTTTATTATCTTGTTGTACAACCTCTAGGGGCAAACTCTACAAACAAATTCAAGGAGCTGTTAATGAGACTCCTGCAACTGTTAATAGGTAGTTTTGCTCACTCTTCCTGAGCAGAGTGTTCCAGCTGTATCAGGTTTGAGAGGTTCCCTCTCCACATTTCACAGCAAGTATGGTGTTCAGTTCTTTGTAAGCTTCCTTTTATCACCTGTGAATGTAGAGCTCATGTGATGAGCCAAAGCGCTCAGGTTTTGTGTCATTTATCGAAAGGACACTCTCCCAAAAGCATTGTGGTTTCATTAATCAATCCCCATAATACTAGAGTGACTTCTTTTTCTCAATTTAATTCGACTAAATTACATGATAATATACATGATTATATACTGTAGTTAGTTTTGTTACAAAAAAACCCCAAAAAACACATCCCTCCATCCATCAAGTTCAGTCAGAAAAAAAAAAAGATTACTGTCCTGAATCTGCAAATATTTGATCAAGAGGAAGATGAATAACCTTTTTAGGCCTCTTGCACAGTACATGTGATTCCGATTTACGATTTTGACCCAAGTCTACATGTGATTCCGATATTTATTCGGTCCAGCATGCTGCGTTTTTTCTGCATTTTTCGTCTTGTGTTGATAGCATCCAGGGAAACTCGGAATCGTAAATTGGATTTGTGATTTGCAGTGTGCAAAAGGCCTCAGGCTTGGGCCAATTAGCTTTAAAAGGGGAAAAATTATTTCCTGACACCAGATTTATTATCTGCTAGTTATAGCCATATAAGGAAAGCATCCAAGCCCCCTTTAAACGTAGATATAGAATTTGCTATAACTACTTCCTGTCATAAGATATTCCAGATCGTATGGTCCGTACATCTAAACGGTGTGAAAGATGGCCTCAGTGCTGTCATTTAAGCTCTGTCCATTCAAATAGATTGTTTACCATCATTCATGGAAACACTACGCTCGATTGCATAATTTACTGTCATCTAATTTCATCCTGGACACTACCCGCAGCACTTCTTTGTCATCCTGCAGGGGTCAAAACGTGACGCATTTGATAAACCTCAGGAAGCGCCGCTGAGGGTTGTCAAATACAGTGATGTAAAAAACTATTTGCCCCTTCCTGATTTCTTATTCTTTTGCATGTTTGTCACACTTAAATGTTTCTGCTCATCAAAAACCGTTAACTATTAGTCAAAGATAACATAATTGAACACAAAATGCAGTTTTAAATGATGGTTTTTATTATTTAGTGAGAAAAACAAACTCCAAATCTACATGGCCCTGTGTGAAAAAGTGATTGCCCTCCTTGTTAAAAAAAAATAACTTAACTGTGGTTTATCACACCTAAGTTCAATTTCTGTAGTCACCCCCAGGCCTGATTACTGCCACACCTGTTTCAATCAAAAAATCACTTAAATAGGAGCTATCTGACACAGAGAAGTAGACCAAAAGCACCTCAAAAGCTAGACATCATGCCAAGATCAAAAGAAATTCAGGAACAAATGAGAACAAAAGTAATTGAGAGCTATCAGTCTGGTAAAGGTTATAAAGCCATTTCTAAAGCTTTGGGACTCCAAACTATGGAAAGATGCATATCATTTTAAAGCTCTCTTTCTCCTCTTTCCAATGATATATAAACCGCCACCCTACGCCTTTTAGTTTTCGCTATTTTCGCGATTGAAATTGCAGCAAATATACAAAACTAAAAGGCGTAGGGCAACGATTTAGGGGTCGTCAGAAAGAGGAGAAAGAGAGCTTTAACCACTTGATGACCCACCCTTTACCCCCCCTTAAGGACCAGCGCTGTTTTTACTGATCTGTGCTGGGTGGGCTCTGCAGCCCCCAGCACAGATCAGGTAGCATGCAGAGAGATCAGATTGCCCCCCTTTTTTCCCCCCTATGGGGATGATGTGCTGGGGGGGTCTGATCTCTTCTGCCTGCTGGGTGATGCGGGGGGGGGGGGGCACCTCAAAGCCCCCCTCCGCGGCGAAATTCCCCCCTCCCTCTCCTACCTGCTGCCCCCCCGGCGATCGAGGCTGTACAGGACGCTATCCGTCCTGTGCAGCCAGTGACAGGACGTCCCCTGTCACATGGAGGCGATCCCCGGCCGCTGATTGGCCGGGGATCGCCGATCTGCCTTACGGCGCTGCTGCGCAGCAGCGCCGTACAAATGTAAACAAAGCGGATTATTTCCGCTTGTGTTTACATTTAGCCTGCGAGCCGCCATCGGCGGCCCGCAGGCTATTCACGGAGCCCCCCGCCGTGAATTGACAGGAAGCAGCCGCTCGCGCGCGAGCGGCTGCTTCCTGATTAATTAGCCTGCAGCTGGCGACGCAGTACTGCGTCACTGGTCCTGCAGCTGCCACCGTGCGGTCGGCAAGTGGTTAAAATGATATCCATCTTTCCATAGTTACATTGTATTACACAGGGCGACTTTTTCCTAAAGTCAGCAGCTCCATTCAGCAGAATGGAGCTGCTGACACTGGGGAAAGTGTCGTCCTGTGTAATACAATGTAACTATGGAAAGATGGATATCATTTTAAAGCTCTCTTTCTCCTCTTTCTGACGACCCCTAAATCGTTGCCCTACGCCTTTTAGTTTTCTATATTTTCGCGATCGAAATCGCAGCCGCGGCAATTTCAATCGCGAAAATAGCGAAAACTAAAAGGTGTAGGGTGGTGATTTATATATCATTGGAAAGAGGAGAAAGAGAGCTTTACAATGATATGCATCTTTCCATAGTTTCTGCACTGCTCGGGGGCCCTTTAAGGCTAGTCTCAATTTTGCGAAAAAACATCTCAATGATTGCCAAGACTTTTGGGAAAATACCTTGTGGACCGACGAGACAAAAGTTGAACTTTTTGGAAGGTGCGTGTCCCCTTACATCTGCCGTAGAAGTAACACAGCATTTCAGCAAAAGAACATCATACCAACAGTAAAATATGGTGGTGGTAGTGTGATGGTCTGGGGTTGTTTTGCTGCTTCAGGACCTGGAAGGCTTGCTGTGATAGATGGAACCATGAATTCTACTGTCTACCAAAAAATCCTGAAGGAGAATGTCCGGCCATTTGTTCGTCAACTCAAGCTGAAGCGATCTTGGGTGCTGCAGCAGAACAACAACCCAAAACACACTAGCAAATCCACCTCTGAATGGCTGAAGAAAAACAAAATGAAGACTTTGGAGTGGCCTAGTCAAAGTCCTGACCTGAATCCTATTGAGATGTTGTGGCATGACCTTAAAAAGGCGGTTCATGCTAGAAAACCCTAAAAAAAAAGCTGAATTACAACAATTCTGCAAAGATGAGTGTGCCAAAATTCCTCCAGAGCGCTGTAAGAGACTCGTTGCAAGTTATCGCAAACGCTTGATTGTAGTTATTGCTGCTAAGGGTGGCCCAACCAGTTGTTAGGTTCAGGGGGTAATTTCTTTTTCACACAGGGCCATGTAGGTTTGGAGTTTTTTTTCTCACTAAATAATAAATACCATCATTTAAAAATGCATTTTGTGTTCAATTATGTTATCTTTGACTAATAGTTAACGGTTTTTGATGAGCAGAAACATTTAAGTGTGAAGGGGGCAAATAGTTTTTCACATCACTGTACTTTTCTGCTCACCAGCACTGGGACTGCAGGTTTAGACACCCATCTGAACCAGTTCTTACTGTAAAGATCCCCTTCCTAAATAGTTGGCAAAAACTTTTTTACTCCCTACACAGATCATGTCCCACTGTTCTTTGTACAAGAATGACTGCACAAATGGAAACGTGTGATATAAACTTGAAAACATTTGATGCAGGAATTTATGAGCTACTAGTAGACCTAAGATCATTTAACCATTTGAGGACCCCAGTGTTAAACCCCCCTAAAGACCAGGCCTTTTTATTGTTAATTGGGCACTGCGGCTTCAAGGCCAAGCTGCAGGGCCGCACAACACAGCACACAAGTAATCCCCCCCCCCCCTTTTCTCCCCACCAACAGAGCTCTCTGTTGGTGGGGTCTGGTCGCCTCCCCGTGTTTTTTTTTTTTTTTAATAAATATTTATTAATGTTTTTTAGTTTGGTTTTTTTTTGCTATACCTCGTTTTTGTTTATATCTGTAAACCCCTCCCTCCCCCCCAGCCAGCCAATCCTGCGATCGGCTGTCATAGGTTTCTGCCTATGAGAGCCGATCGCTCTCTTGTCCCCAGTACAGCGCTGCTGCTGATCGCAGCGCTGTACTAACAGAAAAGATGGCGGTTTCGCCGTGTAACAGTCTTCCTGAGACTGTAGAGGGGGCGAAGCTCCGCCCCCCGAGCAGGAGATGCGCGCGCAGCCTGCGTGCGATCTCATGCAAATCAGAGCCCCAGGACTTAACGCCAATTGGAGTTAGGCGGTCCTGGGGCTGCCGCCGCGTCCACTCCCATTGGCGTGGGGCATTCTTTAGGTAGTTAAAAATGGGCTCTAGGTCTCTCATCGCCGCGACATGCCAGCGAGCATGCGTGCACACCCACCCGCCCGGCCCCTTGGCCCATCTTGCTCCTGTCCCAGGCTGTACCTGCGGCACATGCGCAGTAGCGCAAACTCAGGGACACACAGGGACAGGACGCAGAGACACAGGGGTTTTATTACATAGGATAGTGCCAAGGCCTTTTTAAAATATCTTTGCAGAATAAGCAACATCTTTTTTGCACTGCTTTGCTTTAGCTATTGAAATCAGTGACATACAGATATGCATGGGACAATCAAAAGACTTACTTTTTAGGAGGCAGAATGGACTGTTTCAATGAACTCCAAGATACCAAGACATTTATCCACATCTATATTTTTTTATTTGTGAAAATACATTGAGAGCTGCTAGCAGATTTATGTTTTAAAAATGATTTCATGGAAGATTACAGTTCATCCATATCCAGGAGGAGCAATTATGCTTTGTTATTTATATCTATTGCCGATAAAAAAAAAATCCACTCACAAATGTTTACTTTTCATCACTAGCTACCTGACAGATACAGAAAGTACAATATGAAAAGTGAACATATGCCTACAGCAAAGGGAGACAATTAACTCATTCAACTAAAAATATACAGATACTTACCTCTACTTCTCAGAGACCTCTACAATGTCCTGTGTAAATACTGTATTTCCCAAAGGCAGTAGTATTTCCACAGGCATGCTCTGATGAGGCTGTGATCAGGCTTGCTGATATGTGGTCAGATGGTAGTGGTGGTGCAGGGTGCTTCCCTCCTGTCATAAGACGGCGGCCTGACCGCATTCAGCAAGCGGAACGCGGAGGTTTGTCCGCGTCCGCATCAGCGGCACCATCCGCCACATGGTCGCATGCGGAACGCGGAGAAACGTCCGCATCGGCGGTGCGATCCACCGTTCGTTCACAGGCCTCTCGGCGTACTTTACGTCGAGGCTGTGGTCCGGTTCTTCCCTCACAGGCCTCAGGGCCTGTCGCACACCAACGCTATCCTCAATCCAGTCTGGACCCCGTAGGGGCTGCGCGCGTGTGCAATAAAGCCTTTTATACTCTTAGAAGGAGAGTCAGCTGACAAGCTGGTCAGCTGACCTCAGTAAGGTCCTTGAGCTGTGCTGCAAGGTCCTTGAGCTGTGTTGTGATTGGCTGATTGGCTGGGCGGGCTGTTTGAGCCCAGCACAGTATAAAAGCAGGCATTCTGTCAGTTGCAAGTTGTCTGCAGTAAGCGTTTGTGATAGCCCTCAGACCTTAGCTAGATCCGAGAGAGACAGTCCTAGCTGGAGCAAGGCTCCTGTCTCTCATCAGTCAGTCTTTGTTGTTTTCCTGATTATTGTATATTTGTATGTAACCTGATCTCTGTTATAGTCAGCCAGTCAGTTGATCAAATAGTCAGCCAGATAGTGATCTGACAGTCAGTACCATCGTTGGCCAAGTGCGGCTTGCCGTAACTAGCCCACAACAGTCAGATTTGTTATTTTCCTGATCTGCGACATATATTGGTTTTGCCAATATATTCGCAAGCACTATTGTTATCTGTGCCATTTTCTGATCTCCCGTTGCCGAACCTCTGCTTGTCTATTTCACTACGAGTTCGGCTTTCTGACTTTGTACCTCCGCCTATCTGATTTCCGTTACTGACCTTGGCTAGATTTCTGACTCTGCTCTCTGTTTCACGATTCGGTACCTCGCAGCCAGTTTGTTACCGAACCGTTTCCGTCTGACTTTGCCCCCTTTAGTGGTTCTCCCACTAAAGGGTTTATTCTGCTGAATCCCTCCTTGCGGAGGTCTCAGTGGTTCCCCAGTATATCATTGCTGCTGGGGAACGCGATTCTAGCGTTTCGTCATCCAGTCGCAGAATCGCACACACTGCGTTTCTCTTTTAGAGGTAGCCAGTCCTCTTAAAGATATCAGTGTGGTGGGTTTTCCACTGTCGTTATACCTGGTATCCAGAGTTACAAATAAATATCCGCATTATTGGTGATTCCGCAGATTGCCACATAATCGGATATATCAGCATTATTGGTAATACTGCGGATTACCAACAATCTGAATACTCTGAGTGTGCACCAAACACCACACATTGTTACACCTCCCTAAACAACAAAGTCCTCAGGAATTAAACTGCACATGCTCATAGGGTGGCCATGGGTTTTGCAATTGATCATAACCTCAAAGGCAATGAGCTGGCCTAGTGGAAATCTGAGCATTGCTTTTCCAAGGATGAGATGAACCACTTTTCTCATATATAGAGAAGCCTCTAGTTGCAGTGAAGATAACACACAGTGTGAACAGAATAGAAATGGGGAAACAAGAAAATAGGAATCTCTATGAGGTGGCACACTATGCTACCACAGGTTGTAAGTTTTCACATTAGGTTTTTTGTGCAGTTTAGACAGACAGAGGTTTTCGGGAAGGTTCAGGGAGGGTGGGTAAAAAATGAAAATCAATTTCCACTTACCTGGGGCTTCCTCCAGCCCGTGGCAGGCAGGAGGTGCCCTCGCCGCCGCTCCGCAGGCTCCCGGTGGTCTCCGGTGGCCGACCCGACCTGCCCAGGCCGGCTGCCAGGTCGGGCTCTTCTGCGCTCCAAGGCCCGGAACTTCTGCGTCCCACGCCGGCGCGCTGACGTCATCGGACGTCCTCCGGGCTCTACTGCGCAGGCGCAGTAGTTCTGCGCCTGCGCAGTAGAGCCCGGAGGACGTCCGATGACGTCAGCGCGCCGTCGTGGGACGCAGAAGTTCCGGGCCATGGAGCGCAGAAGAGCCCGACCTGGCAGCCGGCCTGGCCAGGTCGGGTCGGCCACCGGAGACCACCGGGAGCCTGCGGAGCGGCGGCGAGGGCACCTCCTGCCTGCCACGGGCTGGAGGAAGCCCCAGGTAAGTGGAAATTGATTTTCATTTTTTACCCACCCTCCCTGAACCTTCCCTTTAAAGGAAATACGATGTGCAATGTATAAGAGTGAGTGCAATCTGCTGTAAACATTTTTTAGCACCCTGCTATGCATCTGCTTGATGTCAAAAAGGTCAATAACAACCCACTCATTCAAAACCACATTAATAGCACACTACTGTGAAGGTAATATAAATGCAAAGCCAGAACTTATTTTAATTCAAAATGTAACAAGGCAGCAATGAAAAACATACAAAAAGGATACATGTTGAAAATTAAATGTACCACACAAATTCATAGTTGGTTGAACATCACACAGTTTAGAACTTTGCCCACCTTGTTATTTATTAAAATGGCTTTATCCCCAAACATTGTGCCCTCTTTAATGCTGCTAAAAGCATTATCCAATGCCGTAAGAAATCAGTAAATAACTGTTCTGTAAGTCAATGGTTTAACCACAGTGCTAAACCCCCCTAAAGACCAGACTATTTTTTTCAAAATAGGCCACTGCAGCTTTAAGGCCAAGCTGCAGGGCAGCACAACAAAGCACACTTGTGATTCCCCCCTCCCCTTTTCTCCCCACCAACAGAGCATTCTGTTGGCGGGGTCTGATCGCTCCCCAGTTGTTTATTTTTTTGCAAATATTTATTGTATTTTATTTTCAATAAATTAACATTTTTTTTTCCCCTCTGCCTCCCTCCCACCCCCCGCCAGCCAATCATAGCAATTGGCTGTCATAGGCTTCAGCCTATGAGAGCCGATCACTCTCTTGTGCCCCAGGGGGACAGCCTATCACACGGCTGTCCCCAGTACAGCGCTGCTGCAGATCAAAGCGCTGTGCACAGTAAAAAGACGGCAGTTTCACAGTCTAACAGTCTCCAATCGGCGATCGCCGCTGGGAGACTGAAGGCAGAGCGGAGCTACGCCTACCAAGCAGAGATGCGCAATCTCCTGCAATAGCCAGCCCCAGCACTTGATGCCAATTGGCGTTAGGCAGTCCTGGGGCTGCCGCCACGATCACGCCCATTGGCGTGATGCGGTCTTGAGGTAGTTAAATCAAACATTACTTTTTATGAGAATTCTCACACAACAAAATGCTTTTTTGATAATTTTTTTTTTTTATAAGACATAAGTCTACTTTATAGGAAAATAAAAGGATTAGGGAATGATAATGGAAAGTAGATTATTATAAATTATTTTGTAAGATATTAGTACAATCTGTTTCTGTCATCTAATGAGTCTAAGCTGCAAACTCCTCCCCTTTTTAACATGTACAAACCTAGACATATAAAAATAAGCCTATCGCTAGTTTTGGCTTTATTCATTCCTCAGAGATGTAAAAGACAATGCAACTATTTTCCTTATATACACTTCTGCAAGGATCCATCTTCTCCTATTAGTTATTACATTTTTATTATTGAAAAGCTAATTGTACTAACTTGTTTGATGTCTGCAATCAAGGCAATAAAAACATACAGGAAGTAAAAAAAGCAATTTATTGCTGAAATATTCCAATCAGAAAGAGATAAAGAAGAATTCATGCACAGTTATTGACTGAACAGTTGGCACTAAAACTACTAATTCAAATAATCTATCTCCTACTGCCGGTCTAATTTGTTTAAAGGATTGCTATGGTGAAAAAAGTAGGCAGTTAAAATCTGACAGAACTGACAGGTTTTGGGCCAGTCCATCTCCTCATAGGGGATTTTAAGGGTTTTCTTTGTTTTCAACAGCATTTCCTGAACAGCAGGTTAACTGCCAAAATAGTAAGATACCAGCCAGCCTCACTACTCACTTGCACACTATACACTACTGCTACTACTATTTTGTCAGACTTTGCAATTGCTGTTCAGGAAATGCTGTTGAAAGCATAGAAAACCCTGAGAATCCCCCATGAAGAGATGGACTGGCCCAAAACCTGTCGGTTTTGTCAGATTTTAACTGCCTACTTTTTTTGCGATAGTTGTCCTTTAATAAAAGATAAATAAATAAAAATGATAAAGATAAGGTAAAAAAACAATTATGAATGTAAAAAAATGAGGAAGTGAGAAAATGTCAATCCTTGCTTCATTTGACAACTGGATCCTGAGCATTGCTTCACCTTTGTACTAGCTGTCTTATACCGGTCTTGGCAAGTCAGCCCCTGTATGCGAGAGTATGAAACCCCAATTTTTTTGTTATTGGTACTCCTTTTAGGGCTTATTTCCACTGGGAGCCATGGCGGTTTCCCGTTCTGGTGCGTAGAAGCGGCCCAAATTGCTATGCCGTGCCATGCATGGTTAAAGTGATGCGGCTGCAGGTTGCAGGAATTTGCAGCATGTCGTCCAGATTCACCCTGAAGTTCGATCTGGACAGCAGGCCATGTAATAGATAGGCAGCCTTTCCCCGCCCCTCTAGCCTGCAGGGGCCGGGAAACGTGAATTCGGCCATAGTGGAAAGAGGCCCTCACAGTGTGCTTGTCAGAGATGGTTCCTGAGCATATGTATGCCAGTGATTTGTTTGAGGCACTGAATTTTTTTAAATAATTAAGAAAAAACAAAACTGAAAATTTATTAAAACTCCTAATCATGAATTTAGATGTGGAGGATGATGGTACCAGGCTCAGATATGCCGATTTCAATTATCAGAGCAAAGCTATCTTGAAGTGAAGATCCCCAATCAAAGCTTATCAGTTTTGGTGGCCACCACACAAACGGACCCAGTTTTGAAAATGAAGGGCTTTAACACCAGTTACAGTAACCTGTCATCACTAGTTTTCAATTTTAGTGCTGGTTAGTGGTAACAAAGTATAGAAATTGTTTGTATTTCAGACATGGAACGCATAGTTTAAGGATCACTTACTGATCTGAAGCAGCAATTGATTCACTTATGAACATCTCTATTACGTATATACAGAGGAACCTTGGATTGAGAGCATAATTCATCCAGAAACAAAGCATTTATATATCGTTGCAGATTTCCCCAAACTCAGAAAACTTGTTCCACAATCCAAAACCATTCATAGAGAAACAGAAAACATACGGTACAGTATAAAGTAAAATTATAAACAGTAAAAAAATTAACCAGCACTTTATTATTTAAAGATTTGTGGCTGGTGTGACAGTGTGAACGAGAGAAGAGGATGAGGGCTATTGAGTAGGACGAGAACCATTGCCATCTGTTGGCTCACTGGAATTTTTTTCGTTTTGTGTGCAAATTTCAAGAGGCACCATAGTAACATATTGTAGAATGTAGTAAATTATATTCAGGGCCCTTTCACACTGGTGCGTTGCGGCAAAATGCTGCAATGCTACTGCAGCCTAATGAAAGCCTATGGGGAAGTCCATACTTCCCATGTTGCGGTACACTGCGCTGGAAGTGCCGGATTCAACGCTAGAACATACCTACATTACCGCACGGCTCCTGCAGCGATGTACACCTGTCCAGAATACATGTTAGTCTATGGCAATACAAACGTCTTTATAAAAGTTGGCGTCGCGACATCGCAGTGCGCAAGCGTATTTTTACAATATGCTTTTGTGCACTTCCCCATACCCGAGGCAGGAAGTGACTGCAAGTGCGTCACTTCCTGCTTGGCTGAATGCCAGACAGGGAAAACCATGTACTAATGCAGTGTTCCCTGAAGGCATGTTTTTGGCGGTGCGATGTGATGCGGCGGGCTCGATGCACCGCATCACTAACTCTATTTTACAGTGTCAAACCAGCCTCAGAAATCTATTTTTACATGAATGATCCTTGTTTCAGCAGAAACACTTCCTATAGGTATATATTGTTGTATATTGGTATGAAGCTGTGCTCCCCTCTTGTACTGTCACAGCCTAGGCTATTTAGCTTTGCAGAATTCTTATCCCAGAGCATTCTGGGAGACCAGGTATTTTTACTACTAGCTTCGGAACATTAAGTATAGAAATATTCCACAGAGCTGCATCTGATAGCAATAAAGATGTCACTACTCATGATAAATTTCAGAATATAAAGGGTGAGGAAACATTTTACAATGGGCAATCACTGACTAAATATCATTTATAAAGTAATATTGTAATAATAAACAATGTTATCAATTACATTATTTTCAGTACTGTTCCTCCTTTACAAGGAACCTATCCAATGACAGTTGTTTTTGCCTCCTTTTGAGGATTTCGCAGAAATGTGACATTGCATTGTCGTTAAACAGATTAATTGCTCTCACTGCTATCGCCTTATTTGGGTGGTGTTTTTCTACAAAACTTTGCAGTCTTTCCCACATTTTAAACATCTCCTGAATTTCATTTGAAGTGAGGGAGTCCTCTGTAGTTTTCTCCTCCTCAGATGAAATCTCCTCCAGAACCTCTTGCTGTTGTGCGAAATGCAAATCCATCAATTCATTGGTGGTCAGCTCATGGCTATGTTCCTCCAGCAGCTCTTGAATGTCATCCTTATTTACCTCCAGTCCCATGATTTTCCCCAAGGACACAATTTCATCGACAAGCAGTAGCTCCTGTTCATGAACTAACCCTTCCAAATCATGTCCAACAACACAATCAGGCCAGAGTTTTCTCCAAGCAGTGTTGAGGGTTTTCATGGTGACCCCATCCCAGGCTTTATCAATTATCTTGAGGCAGATAACAATGTTGTAATGATTTTTCCAAAACTCTCGAAGGGTAAGGTTTGTTCCATTGGTTACCTCGAAGCATCGCTGAAATAGTGCTTTGGTGTAAAGCTTTTTAAAGTTTAAAATTACCTGCTGGTCCATGGGCTGGAGTAGTGGAGTCGTGTTGGGAGGAAAGAACTTAACCTTAATGAACTTGAATTCCTCCAGTAAGTCATCCTCAAGTCCTGGAGGATGAGCAGGAGCATTATCCATTAGCAGCAAGGCTTGGAGTGGCAGATTATTTTCCAAAAGGTATTTCTTTACCATAGGACCGAATACCTCATTGATCCACTCAACAAACAATATACAAGTGACCCAAGCCCTGCTGTTGGACCTCCACATAACGTTTAACTGGCTCTTCTGTATCTTACATTTCCTGAAGGCTTGTGGATTCTCAGAATAATACACAAGTAGGGGCTTGACTTTAAAATCCCCGCTTGCATTAGCACAAAACAAGAGGGTGAGGCGGTCTTTCATGGGCTTGTGACCTGGAATTGCTTTCTCTTCTGCTGCAATGTAGGTCCTCTTAGGCATCTTTTTCCAAAAAAGTCCTGTCTCATCGCAGTTAAAAACTTGCTGCGGCAGGTAACCCTCTGAAACCATTAACTCCTTAAACTCAGCAGTAAATATCTCAGCTACAGTTAAATCGGAACTCACAGACTCTTCATTCCTTACAACACTATGGATGCCACTTCTCTTCTTGAAATTATCAAACCATCCCCTGCTTGCCTTGAAGCCTTCTTCATTTTCTGTTGACATACCTGGCAGTTTACTTGTAAGGTCAGTGTACAAGGCCTTTGCCTTCTCGCAGATAAAGGTCTTGCTGACAGTATCACCTGCAAGTTGCTTTTCATTTATCCATACAAGAAGCAACTTTTCTACATCTTCCAGAACTTCTGGCCGTTGCTTTGATACTCTTGTGACTCCTTTCGCTGCATTTAGCCTCCTTATTTTTTCTTTAGTCTTCAATATTGTGCAAATTGTTGAGGTAGACTTGCTGTAACATCTTGCGATATCGGCCACTCGCATACCTCGTTCATACTTCTCGATGATTTCCTTCTTCACTTCCACCGTAATCATCTCCTTCTTTTTAATACCTTCCCTTTTAACTTTCTTCTTCTTTGTAGAAGCCATTGTTGCAGCACAGTTAACAGTCACAGTTTTGCAGGCACTACAGTAGCTAGAAGAAAAAATAAAAGGAATGGGGTATAAGCTGTCAGCACAAGCTACTGTATCTTTATTCAATCCATATTACAGCAACAAAAAAGGATAAAAACAATTACAAACTACAGCAGCACATGGCTCATAATAAATAAATGGGCAGAAGATGCATGATAATAATATAGTAAATACATAATCCAAAATAAGTTAGTAGTACTCTGACACTCCCGTAATTATTATAAATAATAAAATAATTATTTTACTGAATATATGTACAGTATAACAATACAGTGCAGTGAATAATAAATTAATGGTAACAATAAATATAGTAATCTTCTAATTATGAGTAGTGTGCCAACATGTTCAGTATATGGATGGCAATTTAAATGCTACGGCTAAATGAGTGAAGGCTGTAGTAAAAATGCCAAGAAGTCAACAAAAGAGGAGAGAAGCAGAAGTACTTACATGTCCACCCCCCTATTTATCCAAGTGCCTCTGTGACTCCCACTCCATCAGCGTCTACTACACACACTCGCCGCAGCCAAAAAACAACTCATAGTTGATATGAAGTACCCATACATAACGTGCATACTCATATGGCACAAGCTTCCTCATAAACTAAGTTAAACATTTTTTAAAAATCTGTCCAACTCCAATACTTAAGGGCCATATCCATTCCAGTGTTTAGAATGGTCTGAGAAATGGATAAATGTGATCTACTTGATGAGCTGTGCCAAAAATGTGTGAGGTCCTTGGCTCTTGAGGACTACAGTTGGACTGCCCTGTTTTCAAGCATCCATATAAACCAAGGTAAAGAATAAAGGCATGTGATAGCCTTGGTTTACAGTGAGGTTGCAATGTCATCACTGATATCCTTAAAGGTCTATGGCATAACGCTAGCTTTCAGCTTAGACTATGTGACTCTTTTTAGGGTTAAAAAGAGAGATATCTCCTGAGGTACAGGAACTTTGAATTTACTTTTCAGATGTGGTGCAGACATACACATTATTTGCAATTTGCCTTATCCGCATATACTGTATGTATGTAGAAACTGGAGCAAAATGTGAAATCTATTTTACTCTAGCCCATTTCCATGGTTAGTTTTCCAAGTCTCTTGTTGTTACTACAAACATTAGTGTCCAACCAGGTCAGCCCCATTAATGACAAGATTCAAAATTAAAAATATCAGGAAAAAAAGACTTCTGTTTAGAAGGTCACAACATGAGGAATTCAATTTTAAAAAATCAAGGTAAAATTTGCCCAACCAAAGCATTTCAGAGTACTGAAAATGGGCTTTAATATGAGCTTTTGTATAAGAAGTACATACTGCCTTTTGTCTTTTTACACCATGGGCAATAGATATTAGTGGCAACATCCAGGGAATTTCCAAGTCCAGCCAAGTTAGTGCACCTCAAAGTGGACCTGAACTGAAAATCTGCAAAGTGCCCCAGTCTCTGATCCCTAATGTTGTTAGTTGACCTCCCCTCCTAGGTACTCACTTCACTACAAAGGTCCCTGAATCTTCGGCACTTCCAAGCTGTATGCATAACCCCCCTTCATCAGAAGTATGCCAAATGCTGCCTGTGTGAATAACTGCAAGAATCGAGCATGGTTATGGGGAATGTAGTGGCTATGCACATCTCAAATCCATAAAAGGTGGCCATACACTGGTCAACATGTCCAACAGATAGATCCCTCTCCGGTTATTATGTGATCAGAGAACGTTCTAACTGCTTGATTGCCTCCACACACTACAGATTTTCAATCACTTTCAGCGTGAAATCTTTTTTAAAATCTGTATGTGCGCCAGCCGGGTCTCTACACCCTCCCCCCCCCCCCCCTACCCCCTGGCCATGCTGTGTAGCAGACTCTCACCGATCCCTGTTTCTGCTCTCCCGGCCGACTTCTCTTTCACTTCTGAGTCCTGGGGCGAAAGTGTAATGTAGTGCAGAGGACAGACACTAGGGGCGCTGAGGTCTCTAGTACTTGGCCTCTGCATTATCTTACACTGGCGCCCGGAGATACAGAAGTGAAGAAGCAGTCAGCGGGTAGAGAAGAGACGAGAACCATGCTGTGGACAGGTGAGAGTAGCTTTGTCCGTCGATGAATCGATTGCCGCTAGCTATGTGCCCCCAATCTGGTGCCAATCATCCAAAATTTACCGCCCTGTGCGATCGACCAGAAGTCGGCCTATCAGGAATCATGTGCGCAATTGATTTCTATCAGATTCTATCAAATGATCAAATCAGCTGGATGTTGATGGAAAACATGGCTAAGAGTATGGCCTGCTTAACTTTCTGAGATTTACAATGGAGATTCAGGGGTCCTTGAATCAGGTTACCAGGTGTGGGAATGGTATCTGTAACAGTGAACACATGAGGCTGCTGGCTGTGTACTGTAGAGGTTTGAAACGTTTTTTTATACAGGCCTGCTTTAAGTCTGTTCAGGTACACAAGTCTGTGTTTTGGGGGTTGCACAACCAAAATATGTCACCAAGGTGAAATTTCAATTCAACATTCCAAATCCTTGAAACTTAACAACCAGGGAGTCTTGGCCTTTTGTTGCTTAGGATCAGGGCCGCCATCAGGGGGGGAGAACCAACATTGCAGTGAGGGGCCCCGCCTGGCCTGAATCCCCCAGAGGGCCCGGGACCCCCCTCCAACGCGCGCGGCACCTGTTCGATGTGTCTCCGAGTCCCGATTTGGTCTCTCTCCCTGCTTCTCTGCTCGTAGTTAGAGCAGGCTACAAGAAAATGGCTGCCGATGTCCACAAATGCAGACATCGGCAGCTATTTTTCTGTAGCTTTGCTCTAACTATCAGCGAGAGCAAAACGCTACACCGGAGCCAGGGGAGGTACTTGTCCCCCTTGTGCCCCTCCTGACAGCTCACTGCTGTTATTATCAGGGCTCAGGAGTCCTGACACAGCACAACAGCAGATGAAAGAAGTGTGCATCCAGCACATGGCACAGTCCTGCTTTCTGCAGCTCCCCCCTCTATCTCCCAACAGAGCTACAGAGCGGTGTGTTTGAAACACACACAGAGCCTCCTCTCCTGTCTGCTTCCCTCCTGTTCCCTCCACTCTGCAGCCAGAGACACAGACATGCAGGGGCAGAGCAGATGCTGCAGCATTGCTGAACATGCTGCATGAGAAGATCTCTGTCCCCCTGTGTTACAGGCAAGTGAGCTCATGTGTACTGACTCCCCACTGCTCGTGTCTCTCTGCCATTTATCATCATCTGTGTCCTGCACAATACAACTGACTGCCCTGCATAACTGATTTACCATTATGATCAGCATATATACTAGTGATTACAGTATAGGTCAGTAGTGTAAGGGAAGTCACTTGTAGAGTCCAGGATACATATGATTAGTTGCAGTGACATGAGATGAGATAGGGAAGCAGTGAGGAGTCCTAACTATATATTGTTGTAAAGAGTATCTAGTCATGTCGCTCGAAGGAGCTCACAATCTAATCAATACCATCGTCGTATGCCTATGTATGCATAATGTAGTGTATGTAGCATAGTCTAAGACCAATTTAGGGGCAAGTCAATTACCTTTCCTGAAGGCACCTACTTCTGGCTACCTGTACTGAGGGCATCTACCCCTGGCTATCTATACTGAGTGCACCTATACCTGGCTACCTACCTACTTATACTTAGTCTGAGGGTGTTTTATCGGGGAGGGGGGGGGGGGGGCGTGTATGATGTGTCATGGAGATCTAAGCATTTGGCGTGACATGTCACGACTTCAAGAAAGTTGGGAACCACTGTTGTAAATGGTGGCGGGCACGGGTATGTGGTAGCTAGTAGGTGGCCACAGCAGCCAGTGGGTGGGCCTGGGGAGGGGGGCCCATACCTGATGTGTGAGGGGCCCCAAAATTTCTGATGGCGGCCCTGCTTAGGATGTACCTTGAGTGAGTCCATTCTGGGGGAGGACTGGGATGAAGTAATTTGTTGTGACACAGAAGGACAGTGCAGTGGTGATCAGCAACAACACTGTCTTCAGTCAGAGGAGAAATGGGTGCCCAGTGCCGAAGATGGGGGATCTCAGTTCAAGAACAAAGGACTGAGGCTGTGTTCCCACTGCTATTAAAATGGTTCTGTTAATCAGAGCGGAACTGAGTAAATCAACGGACATACAAATGGACCCTATACAAGGCATAGGGGTTAGTTCACAAATGTCCATTTGGAATGGACCCATACGGTCAGTTCAGATGAGCAAAATTAGAGGCTAAGTGGTATTCACCTGACTATCTCCTCTGCAACAAAGTCCAGCCTGAAACCCTGTATTGATCTGAGACACAACTATGCGCTTTGAGTCCTATGGGAGAAAAGTGCTTTACAATTGTTAATGTATTGCATATAATTGTATTATTCGATAACTCATGGAGACGGTTCTCGATGAAGCGGATTCTATTGGAAACAATGGAATCCTATGAGAACTGACAGTGTCCATCCTCACCAGGCTGATAATTGTATATGTTCTTCAAATCTGTCTCCTTCTGCCTCCATCTGTCACTTTTTCATCTGTCACCTTTATCGTCAGGCTTCTTCTGTCATCTTCAGCCTTCATCTGTTATCTTCTCATCGCCGTCTTCTGCTTTCTACTCTGTGGACAGGCACCATAATACCAGTGTGAACCTCGGCAGGAGAATACTGCTGGTGATCCCCAATGAAATAAAACAAAGCAATAGGAAACCTCCCTCCTCGGGAAGAATTCTCATTGGTCCACTAAATGACCAATGAGATTCCTCAATAGGGAGGGAAGAATCCTATAGGTGTTTTGTAGACCAACAGGGAGCCCCAGCAATATGCTTCTTCCGGGGCTCCCATTGATATAGCGGCACTGGTACCCGGCAGCAGAGGCGACCTGTGTGGCAGCTGAGAAACCCTGGCAAGGATGAATGCACAGCTGTACCAGTGTGACCGGGTGCAACAGAGTATCCTATATGGAACTCCCCACTGTGCATCCATTGTAATGTGAACTCAGCCAGAGTGACAGTTGTCAGTTGATTATAAAATAATGACTACACAGTGGAATTCTATTTCTTCTTTCTATACTTGTCCCAACGATTTCAGAACAGTGAGACTTTCCTTGAAAAATTCTAAAAAAGCAATGCTGCTGACAGCAAACTAAAGATGGACGTGCTTTACTACAATGCTCTAAAGATCCAAATGATCAATATGCAAACAGAAAACTAGTTTCTTCTATGACATGTTACAATTATGAAAAACCTTAAACCCCCACTTACTAGTGCATTACAGTACTATTATTTAGTATTTAAGTAGCGCTGACATCTTCTGCAGTGCTGTACAGCGTATATATTGTCTTGTCACTTA
The DNA here is from genome assembly GCF_040937935.1 of Hyperolius riggenbachi. NCBI lineage: Eukaryota > Metazoa > Chordata > Amphibia > Anura > Hyperoliidae > Hyperolius > Hyperolius riggenbachi. The sequence goes on from NC_090649.1 coordinate 277,549,239, forward strand.
ACTTAGAAGGGCTCACAATCTAATCCCTACCAATTGATATACAATGACAGAAATACTCTATTAGCGTTGATATGAATATCACTGTATTCCTCTCACGTTGCACTGCCTCAGTATGAGTCACATAATTCCCCGTTCAGATCATGTAAGATAAAAAAAAAACCCAGTGTGAATCATGGAGCTTTGAAGTGAAACCCAACTGCTATAACGCTTCAGTGTCAAGCGTGCACAACCTGGAAACTATAAGTAGTGCAGGGAGCATGAAATCCAGCCAACCTTGAGGGAAAAGTATGATTTTTGCACTGATAATATATGCCACACTTCTTCACATACACTTGAAACATAATTTGAAGTAACAGCTAAAATTTGACATTCTTTTAATTACAGCTGCATGGTTTTGTTCACCCTGTGATGAAAAGAGGAGGGCAAGGTGGACACTGCAGAATCACTGGCTGAGCTATGAGGAATCAGCATAAGCTGGCTGAGACTAGGAACTAGGACTAGGAACATAAAGTTAATGCACAGCATAAGAATATCCAAAAAATATAAGCTACTCCAACACATCTTGCTAGCAGCATAAAGAGTAATAGCACGCTCCTGGAGATCCCCTACGTTAGCTTTTGACCTTTTTAAGTCCAACCTTAGTTGTGCCCTTTTCTTTGACAGAATGAAGGCCATTTTTATATACGCTTGCTAAATTTGAGTTGGTCTGGAAGCCCTACTTCCTCAATTATACCCATTCGATCCCACAACATATCACCGAGGTCTAATATAGCGGAGAGCCCCCACGCAACCCTTGACCTTCGAGTGTCCTCCCTCCTTATTAGCTTGACAACAGGCTGGCTACATCTCTTCTTACTTTCTTTCTTTCACTCTTTCCTTTCCCCTCTCTCTTCTTCTACCTTTCCTTTCTAATCTTCCTCTTCCTCTGCCTTCCCCACCCCCTTTTCTCTTTTCTTTCTCCCCTCAATCCCTCTCTCGTTCTCCCATTTAACTCCCCCCTCCTTCCTATTTCCCCTACCTTATCCTCAAGTGCTTATAGTCCACGGCAACTGATCCATCTTTTCTGCTGATGGATCTCCTAAAAAATGCTTATTTGGCTATATGTCTGGACCATGTAGGGTGTTGGTACCTGTTGCCTCATTGCTGCCAACACCCACCTGAATTGTATGCGTACATCTGCCGCTTCGTGTGGCTAATATCAGTACCTGACTTCCCTCTTCAGTTATTGTACCCAGGAGAATAATTCTGCAATGCTATCTACAAATTATTGTATGTAGTTTATTTGCTTTACATGCTGTACTTCTCCTTTACCTTTGTTATGTCATTTGTGGAAAATAATAAAACTTTTTGAAAGAAGAATATCCACAAAAAGCCCACTGCTTATGTAAAAGATGGTAGTCAAAATCATTTATAACCTACAGGTTACTGACAACAACAACCCTTTTTGTACTTGATAGGAAAAACTATACTGATGCCTCTAAGTTCTTCTGTTTAAAGTGTACTGGAGATGGGGGAAGGAGAAAAAAAAATACATTCCTGGGGCTTCCTCCAGCCCCCTCTAGGCTCCCTCTCCATGCTCCTCCCCCTCCTGTATCTTCCGCAATGGGCCCTGCTAAGTCGTCCAGTTGGGACCAGTCGGTGCAGGCACAGTCTGGCTCCCCCCTGTCGTGCTCCGGGATGGGGGTGCTCACATGGCCAGGCCACGCATGCACAGTACATCCCAGACCTGCAAACTTACCGAAGTCGATTGTGGAACATCCAGGAGGTAGCGGAGGATGGCAAGGAAGCGATCAGCCTGGAGCGGGCTAGAGGAACCCCAAGGTATGTATAATTTTTTCTCCTGCCCTACATGTAGACATTGGGAGACCATACAAACTCCATGCAGATAGCACCTGTCCAACATAAATACACGTATATTTGAGTTACTGAGGAAAATACAATTTCTCTTTAATTCTTGCCACTGTCACACATGCCAATTTGCATAATTATTTTGGCTCTAAAATGAAATCAAAATACATGGAGCTAAATTGCAGTCTGTGAAAACTCATGTAAATAAATACATATCATATGTAAACATTCTGTGACACGTTAGATCGAAAAAAAAGAAAAACCATACAAACAATATGTTTTTATTTATGAGAGAAAACATGGAAGTGTGTGTGTGTTTATGACAGGAAGGGCTGCATGCTCTATGGCTGGTGTAGCCGCTCCCTGCAGAGTGGTGACTGAGCGCTCTGCTGCATCAGCCTTTATGAACGTGTCATGGGGCTGGAGCAAGAAAGAATCCTGCAGTCACATCTGGAGCAGGAGGGGCATGCAGTGCACTTGGGTAAACTATGGAAATGCTCGAATTCCTATCATCTGTATGGTTGGATGTATCAGCCCTAAAGCAAAGCATTAGAAATGTCTTCACAAATGAAGCATGATCTGTGCAGATGCAGAAAAAACTGCAAGGAATAACTACAGATGCCCTTGTTATGACAAAATATGCTTATAGTAACCAGCATGAATCACTGCCCTCTCCATATGTGTATATACCGTGTGTGGTTCTAATAATAGGTGTAAGCTTTTCATTCTGCTTTGATAAACAGTAAATATAGTAAAAAGTCAAACGCAAACTGTAATTTATTGCAACTGTTCCACATGCATGGAAGCACAGACAGAAACCTAAAGAGCCACTGTAGGGGCATATAGTAGAATACTGTAAATTATTCAGGATACCCACTTTTATGGTAATTTTCCTTGCTTCTACATCATAAATATGTCCTATAGCTATATATTGCTGTATATTGGAATTTAAGTAATGGAATTGTTCTGTTGTTGTCCCCACGGCAGGGTGTGTTCCCTTTTCCTCACCATAAAACAGAACAGGTTGCTGAGCAACATGTCTGTACAGCAATCATTCACCAATCATCATGATTACTGCTGTTATCTCTGCCAGGGCGTAGATTTCACTTGCTGCTGTCCATCCGCTCCCATCACGATTGCGCTCAACCGACCAAGATGTTTAAGCTGTCAGGTGACAGCTGGCATCTCCCCTCACTGATCAGGAGCTATGGTGATTGGGATCATCTAGGCAGAGATCAATACTTCTCAGTATTTATTACATGAGCAGTTCATTCACACAAGTACAGTGCATGCTTGCTCAGCTTCTTAGTAATATCTCACATGCATCACAGATTTCTGACTCCACAGCTCAGTTTGTGGTATTATAGTGTGGATGGCTGAACTTTCCATCTATTATTGCAGTAACAATACAATAGATGAGCTTTGGTGTAATTCCCTTTTGAAATGTAAAACTATAACGTTTCCTACTTTATAAAATCCTTTCAACTATTTCCACGTTAAAAACAGCAGCTATGCAAGCACTGGGCCAGGTAAAAGAAATCTGGGGATGACAAAATCACCTAGTGATAACGTAAAGCTGCGCTTCCTAAAAGGTTCCTAGTGTCACTACCAACTTCTAGGGCCATGTATTTATTTATTTGAGGCAAGCCAGTTGACATAGCAGTGTAGTTCTGTGTTGTGGGAAGAAACCACAGTGCCCACAGGAAACCCACATAAACCTCCTAGAGGGAATTCTACTCATATTTTGTCCTGGGCAGGATTGATAGACTTGGCTAGCAATGCAAGGCAAGCGTGCTCACCATTAGGTTTGCACAGTATTTAATTCCTGATGAGCATGGTGACAGCAGATGCACTGACACCTTTTACAGCTCGGAACCCTAGTTGGAGTATCTCCATTGTGTAAGTCCCGTCAGACATGTTATATAGCATTACTATACAGGACATAGACAGTCCGGTCTCTGGAATTATTGTGTACTACACAACAGGCTGTTCTGTTCCCCTCTCCCCAACAGAGACAGTGGATCTGCTGACGATGTACATGTATGAATGGATTCTATACTTAACATAGGATCTGTCAAGATCGTCTGTTCATCTGCTGCTCGCCAATGTGGCTGAGCTATTTTGTGCAAAGTGTGAGCTCAGCCACCATATACGCCTGTAAACTGTTCCAGCGGCTGTATTAGGGTTAGTTTTAGCAATGCAACATCATTACAGGAAGTATAGTTATATACATGCATAAAAAATGAATAAAACATAACTAAAACATATATATATACTATAACTAAAACATATATATATATACTACATACTAACAACTGGTTTTAAAGCAGACCGGAACTCAGAAAATATGCTCTGCTCTAAAAGATTCAGGATATACAAACCTTTAAAGGACAACTGAAGTGAGAGGTATATGGCTGCCATATTTACATCCTTTTAAACAATACTAGTCATCTGGCTATTCTGCTGATCCTTGGCCTCTAATACTTAGCCATAGACCCTGAACAAGCATTTAGCAAATCAGGTGTTTCTGAAATTTCTGTCAGATCTGACAAGATTAGCTGCATGCTTGTTTCCGGTGAGATTTAGACACTACTGCAGCCAAATAGGTCAACAGGGCTTCCAGGTAACTGATAATGCTTAAAAGGAGTCTGAACCGAGTTTAAAAAAAAAAACAAAGAAAAAAAAACCAAATACTCACCTAAGAACAGGGAAGGCTCTCAGTCCTATAGAGCCTTCCCTCCTACAGTGCTACATGGCCAGCATTCCAGCGCTGGATCCCCTCCTAGCACTCTCCAACTCCCGTCCCTTTCCCATTAGAAGTAATGCAGGCAGTTTCTGCAATGTGGGGAGTTGCTGGGGGTGAGGTAAAGAAATGGAGCAGAGGACAATTCAACTGGAAACAAGGTGGCTATGGCTAGCTAGATAGTGGGGTCATGACCCCAAAGCTGAGGACCTTTGGAGATAAGTATGGAAGTTCAGTGTTATGGTGCCCATACACGATACAATAAAAAAGTTCGATTTTCCCATTTATTCAATCTAAATGATCGAATTGAATTAAAGTTGAAAATATTTTTTTTTTTCGATCAAGAAATTCGAACGATTATCCAGTTTTTTCGGGAAAAATGATCGGACATGCTGGAAAAATCTTTATATTGATCTAACGGAAAAATCAAACTAAATTATCTAATTGAAAAATGGTACCATGTATGGCCACCTTAAGTTTAGCTTGGTGGAAAAAAGGGGCGGGGTGGTGGAATTCGTTGGAGAAAAAAATCTGAAAGTTGATTTTAATAAGCTGAAAAGGCTCTGGGCTCACTACAGCACCAATTCTGCTGGCATTGTAGTTATATTTTTCTACACTATTGTGAGAGGGGCCGTCTTTTGGAGTTTGGAGCTTGCATCAGCCAGCAAAAAAAACTAAAATTGCTGAGTACAGTTTTTATAAACCCAAGAGTCTATGATGTTTTCCGACAGCAAAAACCTCAAGAGAAATCAGCATCCATTACATTTTATTAGTGCTAATGCAATTTGTAATTAGGATGCAAGACAAAAAACGAATCCAGAGGACTGAGCATTCTGTAAAAACATAACCTTTTCATCTTGCATTTGTCACAAGCCCCTGCTTTTATTAAGTATTCTTTTCATCTGTCACTGATCAATCAGATGTTTCCCGGTCTCACACAGTGCCTGAAAGAATTTAACTGGTAGGTGGAAAAAAAGACATACAAGTATTCTGAGGGTGCCTTTATACAGAGCAGACACATTATCCACACCGCTTTACAAAGTGCATTGGGCTCAGAATGTAATTCTGTGTCACTATCATATTGGTTCCATCTCTAATCGGGGAATCTAGCACACATGACAGTCACTGATGAATGTGCAAGGGATGAACGCATTGTTTTTGCACTGACCCATTATCATGGGCGGCCCATCAACCTTCTCCCCTGAACAGTACACATTGCTTGGCTATAACCAAGTGACATGTCTGTACAGCGATTGCTCCCCACAGTGTTGCCCTGACTGAGAACACTATGGCTGACACTGGTTGGGGATGTGTACACATCTTGAGACTGTGAACCACTTAGCCATCTATTACTTTTTATAGCCAATTTACTGTTTTGTGGTGGTTCATTACATCTCTATGGACTTTTGTTTAGACAAGTAATAGCACTTAGAGCCTGTTCACACCAAAGCTGTGCTATGCCGTGCCATGTAGAAAATGCATCCAGGTACATTTTTGAGCTGTGGAGATAGGAAGCCCCATTCATCGTGTTAAATGGGGCTACGCTGCTCCATTTTCCACTGCTGAGCACTTCTGTCTGTTTGAATGAGCCCACAGAGCTGAGTGCAGATAAGCACTTCTCATAAAACTGAAGGAAAAAAATGCAGGTCAGGCAGTAGGATATGCATGGTTTAAAAACTCAATTTCAATGGCACCATTCAGGCCTCTTTCACAGTGGGACGTTAAAGTCGCACGTTATAAAAATTTGTAGCGCAGACTAACGCACAGTAATACAAAGTCTGTGCGACGTTCACACGTTGCATTGTGTGTAACGTGTAGCAATGTTAAGAAAGTGCTGCATGCTGTGCGTTTAGCAATAAATTAGCTGCGTTATGTGTGTTGCACATGCTCAGTAATGTTTTTTGTTTTTTTTTAAATGTAATGCATGCGCCGTTTTCGTTTCATCAGTATGCGATGAAAACGGCACCAAGAGACACACAACGCAGTGCAAAATAACGTCCAATTTTTTTATAACCTACATGCGCTGCGTTATGGGCACGTTGTGCGACTTTAATGTCGCATCAAACGCAACGTCCCACTGTGAAAGAGGCCTCAGAATGATGAGTTATGTTTTTATGCATTGTGTTTTCCTACGTATAGCTATGAAGAGGACAAAAATAACAATGTGCAAGATGCAACGTGCAAATACAAAAAAATAATTGCTGTAGCAGGAGCTCGTACATTTTTGCAAGCCCAAACGCAATGCTATAGGGTGAAAGAGCCTACATACAGCTATCTGTAGATCAAAGGGTCTGGTTAAAATGGAAATAATTTTTAGTAATATTCTATCAGTTTTCAGCTTGTCCACGCACATAGTAATAACATTCTAATTCTGAGGCCGGTTTCACACCAGCAACCAGCGTTTTAGACGCAGTGCGTTCAGATGATCGCACCCCACCGCTTAAAAAAACAGGCTTTGGAGATACGCGCAGTAGTGTAATGTTTGGCAGCAAGCCAAACTATAAAGGCTTGTTCCCACCTAGGACGTTTAGCGTTTTTTTTAGCACTAGTGATTTTTAAAAACACCTTAAAAGCGCTTGAGCAATGATTCCTTATGGGACGGTTCATATCGGCACGTTTCGTCCGCTTTCCGCTCAGCAAAGTGCTGCATGTACCATTTTCGGACAATTTTGATACAATGGAAGGTATAGGGAAAACGCAAAATGCTCACAAATCGCCTTGTCTGGCGATTCATTTCCGTGTGAAAGAGTGCACTTCCTGATTGACGTCAGAAAATGAAAAAAACGGAATCGCTCTGCAAAAGCACTCACAAAAGCGCTTTGTACAAAATTGTAGCGCGCAGTGGATCGCCAGGAGGGGGAAAAAACAAGCAAAAAAATTGAAAATTGCTGGCATCATCGATTTTGATGTGGACAAAGCCTAAGTGAGACTCTCTAGCGCTCACTTCCTGTTTCCCCCAAAAATTAATTGCATTGACGTGTATTGAAAAAATATGCTTCTGCTCATGCGCACTGCAATGCGCACATGAAACAGCTTAAAGAGGAACTCCAGTGAAAATAATCTAATAAAAAAAGTGCTTCATTTTTACAATAATTATGTATACATGATTTAGTCAGTGTTTGCTCATTGTAAAATCTTTCCTCTTCCAGATTCACATTCTGACATGTTTTACATGGTGACATTGTTACTGTGAGCAGATTATGTAGCTGGTCTGGCTTTAACAGACAGCTGTAAGCAGCTATTTCCTGTCTGAACATTGTTACATTGTGGCAGTTTGCCCAGAGTACCGTACGGTACCAGAGCCTCTTGTGGGAGGGGTTTCAGCACAAAATCAGTCATACAGCGCCCCCTGATGGTCTGTTTGTGAAAATCATTATTTTTCTCATGTAAAAGTGGGTATCAGCTACTGATTGGGATAAAGTTCAATTCTTGGTCCGAGTTTCTCTTTAAAATATCTGCAGCTCCATTGACTTATATGACTTCTGGTCAACGCACGTCACCGTGGAAGTTAACCCATAAAATGCTGATGCTTTCGGGTCAGATTCTTTCAACGCATCACACCGCATCAGGCATGAAATGTCCCATAGACTTTCATTGCTTTAGCATTACACTGCGGTAAAAACGGGTAACACGGGTAACACAAAACAATGAAAACGCTCTACTGTGAAAGGGGCCTGAGGGCTGGAAATAGGCTTTATATTCTGTATATTTTTAGTCTCATTTATGTCTAAACAAACAAAACCTTGAAGGGTGTTATGAAGATTTTCACCAATGTAGCTGAAAAAGTACAGTGTTATGTGTATAATAACACTTATTCCCATATATAAAGGCCTGCGCTCATGAGTATGCATTATACACTGCTCTGTCACCCACTGACACAGATTCTGCCTCTGAAAAGGCCTGCTCCTGGCATCTCCTCTCTATATAGAGCTGAATAATGCCACTGTGTGCAGTTTGTACCCTCACATGCTGAGTGCATTGGAGGAAACCAGAAGTTTCTGTAAACAAGCAATCAGAAATAATAAAGGGCTGGAGATGTGTCATTTTCTGTACTGGTGGAAGCAGTTCTGAAAAATGCAGTCACCCCGGACAATCTACATTCCACCACACAGGAAATCTCCAAGTTGTGTGAAAAACAAGCTTTTCTGCAGATGTTCTCAAATAGTGCTAATAAAGGAAATTGTCCATCTAAAACAATTTGCGTGATGCAGTGCCCAGCCTCCCAGCCTGCACTCGGTGACCATAGGCTCAGCATAGGAATGAAGGCGCTCACCTCTTTTGACCTACAGGAAGTCCATTTTCTGTCATGATTGGGGGATGACATCACAGGGTTTAAAATTAATACACAAAAAAAACTGAACATTGAAATTTGCTTTTCTATTTCTACCAATATAAGCAGTGGATTGTCGGGATAAACAGTAAATATTCTTGTTGCAGGAAATTTCCATACCAGCATGCTTTGTCTATGCTGTTAAAACTACTGTACATGACATCCTGCAGGTGTAACATTCATGTGAGTTCGGGTCAAGTAATGCCTGTGAGGAAGGTTTTCTTCCTGCGAAATATACTTGGCTACCCGAATATATTTTATCCCTAAATACCCTTATTAGGCCATGACAGCATTTCCATTACTGAGCATGGGCAAAACCAACCAACCAGGCAGTCAGGGGTGAAGAGAACTTGGAGCACCTGGTGTTTGTTACTGCTCTGACTTCTCCTATTATTCTAGCATGCATCACCTGTGCTTGTATTACATTGCCCGGACCAATCTCAGTCTTGAATTAGTATGCATCTGTTCAGCAAGCCATGCAATTACCTACCTTCGTGTGAGTAGTCAGAGTGCCATTTATTAAGAATACACAAAAGTAACTAAAATACATTCTTTCACTTCCACTAGGGCTCTTAAAGTACAGATTGTACAAGGCTGCTTTACAGTCTAACGTGTTATTTTCTTTGTACGTTTTTTTCAATGTTTGTTTCTGAAGGATAAAAGCCTCACTTGTACGATAACCAACACATCTTCAAAAACACTCCTGGAATATTAAAATGTCCCATTCTGTTTGGCAATGTAAGATTAACAACAATAATAAAGTCTGACATGGGAAAAATTAGTTATACTTTTATACCTGTTTTTTTAACATTCTATCCTGCTTTTAGATATACTTACTGAGTTCTACCAGGAATGTTATTATGCAGATTGTTTCTGCCTATGTATAACACAAAATACTTGGTACTTATTCGTTAGCCAGGCGCATCCGGCAGGTGGCGACAAAACTCCACCAGTTACATCTTTCTCTACTATCCATGTCAGCCTGGAGGGGGAATAGTAATTAGTGCCTCCTGCCAGATGCGCCTGGCTAACGGATAAGTACCAAATACTTTATTAGTATTCAAATCACTTGATGTTAATCAGCAACTCAAAGTCAAAATTTTGTTTGGTACTTATCCGTTAGCCGGGCGCATCCGGCAGGTGGCGCCGTTGTTGATAATTACTTCACGTAACAAAACAGTGAATGTAAACGCCGCGGGTGGCGCTAATTGCATTCCTAGTTAAGATAACAATATGTATATTAAAAAAGTGATTTAATTAAATGAGAAATAAGCCGGCAGCAATGTAACAGATCAAGCCGCCGGCTTCGTGTCTCGCTCTCCTCCCCCCGTTCCCTCTCTCGTATAGAGCCCTGGGGGGGGGGGGGGGGTCGGCATGCGTGTCCCCCCAGAGTCGTTCGTCGCGGCAGGGAATCTTGCCTGTTTTATTGCGACGAACGACTCTGGGGGGACACGAGTCCCCCCCTCCAGGGCTGCCAGTGTTCTATACGAGAGAGAGGGCAAGAGGGGAGGAGAGCGAGACACGAAGCCGGCGGCTTGATCTGTTACATTGCCGCCGGCTTATTTCTCATTTAATTAAATCACTTTTTTAATATACATATTGTTATCTTAACTAGGAATGCAATTAGCGCCACTCGCGGCGTTTACATTCACTGTTTTGTTACGTGAAGTAACTATCATTGGATATATCAACAACAGCGCCACCCGCCGGATGCGCCCGGCTAACGGATAAGTACCTTTTGTTTTAGTTTTGCATAGCTTGGAAAGCATTTAGGATCTTTTCTGGAAGGGTTTACTACTGTCTGCCACCGGGGCCCTCGAGCTGCCGAAACCCCCGGGTCTCTCCCGACTACTCCCTGGAGCCCCTGCGCTAGTATGGCTCCATTATAATAACTCAACTGTCCCAGCACCCTGCTCTGTCTGTGCTCTGTCTTCATCCCACATCCTGCCTTTTCTCCATGCGGCACATGTTATGCGTCAGAATGCCAGGCTACTAAGTGCAGTTCTTAGACTGCTGGTGCCAAAAGGTAGTTACCCAGGGCAACCACTATCTTTCATTCTTTTAATGTACGTATACTGCAAATCCTGAGTAAAACATGTTGCATGAGGAGCATTCTAAACTGCTGCACAAAGCAGGTAATAACCAGAAGGGGAACACTTTGGCACATAAGCCAATTTAGCAGTTTCATTGTTTTTGTAAAGCAAAAGTACATATTTTACACCTAACAGATGTTTTGGCAGAAATCCTATTTGTATATAAAGGCACTGAGGGGTTGGACGTTTGCAGAGGGTTATTATGATTACTATTTATTTATGAAGTGCTTACAGACCAGCATATTTCACTATGGTTACATAGCATGATCACAATACATACCAGATGACTGATCGTCTGGCACTGCAAATGTGATGTTCACAATCATCCTTGCAAAAGCTTTGTATATCAGGCTCTCAGGAGTTCCAGTTATCATCAGCTATGACTGTATTGGATAAAACACTATCCCTATCTCAGCTAGGTAAGAGTTAATAGGCACTATGTTACATAGTTACCTTGGTTGAATTACTTTCAGTTTCAGCATTACTTTTTTGTGAACAGAATGCTGCTCCCTATGTCACTTGTTTGGAGTCATCTCTTGGCATGGCAAAAACTGTATTTCGCTTTTCAAGAATCTGATCTGAGCACCATACCACCTTTATCCTAACATTTATTTGTAAAATAACGTTTTCACACATAAACTTAAAGTAATAAAAAAAAGATTGCTTTATAAACAAATCCATTTTTCCAAAAGGAGATCCAAACCTACATTACTTCCCTTTAACTCCCTCTTTTGCTTATAACAGGGCTGTGCAAGGTGGGAACCCCTCCATATCATTACATAAAGCATGAAAGTAATCTGGCAGGCTTTATTCAGATCTGATGTCACATTATAATTATAATGTTTCTATGCATTCTGCTAACTACAGATTAAAGAGGACATAACGTAATGAATAAAATTGCTGCTATTTTTACAATATTCATTAATAAGTTATTTAGTCGGTGTTAGCCACTGGAAAATCTTTCCTCTCCCTGATTTACTTTCTGAAATTAATCACAGACGGCAACATCCAGGCAGGTGATCTCTGCAGAATGTCAGTTTACTGAGAGTTCTATGTACAGAGGGAGAACTGCACACAGACAGCAAACTGTCAGGACCAGGGTCATGACATCACACTGTGGGAGGGGTTTCACCACAATATCAGCCACACAGATGCTCCTGATGATCTATTTGAAAAAAGGTAAAGATTTCTCATGGGAAAGGGGGTATCGGCTACTGATTGGGATGAAGTTCAATCCATGGTTAAAGAGGAACTGTAACCTAGGACTGAACTTTATCCCAATCAGTAGCTGATACACCTTTTCCCATGACAAATTGTTACCTTTTCTCAAATAGATCGTCAGGGAGGTCTGTATGGCTGACATTGTGGTGAAAGCCCTCCCACAGTGTGATGTCAGAACCTAGGTCTTGACAGTTTGCTGTCTGTGAACCTTGTTGCATTGTGGTAAATCAGAGCTGTTTCCAACCGCCAAGCAACCAGTATCACATCTGCATATGTATATCTATAAAAATAACAACCTTTTTGCATTGTTAGGGGGTGTGGTTATAGACAATGGCAGTTGGTGCTGTCTACTTTTTTTTATGTCTGCCAGTAGTAAAGATGATGATGTGCAGGCTCCTTGCGGATTAAATAATATGAACAAAAAAACAATCCCCCTTCTCTGAATATGTGGATTATACAGATAAATGACTCTTTAAAACTTGAAAAAATTATATATGCACATAGGAATTCAAGTGAAAAGTTTGAAAAAATATGGTGTAATTGGCTCAATGTTCAAGATTACAGTGATCCGGATATTGTGCGAGAGAGAATTTTGGCCTCAATTGGTTTATATAGAAGCTCTGTAAGTAACATTTGACAAGAATATCTCTTTTAGTATCTCTATGTATCTCACCTTATGTATTGTACAGATGATTTTTGGTTGTACGCTTTCTAAAGGATGTAATGTAAATATTATTCTTGTTGGTGACCTCAATAAAGGTTTTTTTGTTGAACAAAAAAAAATAATATGAACAAACTAGTGACCTTAGCCCGTTTAAAAACGGGCTAGGTCTGTCACTGCGCATGCGTGGCCGGCCCCCGCACGCACCCGCCGCTTTTGACCCTCACGTGCGCACGCTGCTTCTGGCCTGTTCCCCCCTGCAAGCCTTTAGTGTCTCTGCGTCCCTGTACATGCGCAGTGCAAAAAAAAGCACTGACACATGGACAAAGCAGTATAATCATAAACAGACGTCCATAACATCTCTAAAGTAGACAACATCTACAGCTCCATATTGAATAATATTAATCTTTATTAAGAAAAGGATGTTTTAAAAAAAATTAAAACGTTTCCACACAGGTCGAGCCACACAGTGCGGACAATATCACTACCATACATATATAATAAGTAGCACAGGGTAAGAAGGACAGTCCCCTCTATTAAACAGTAAATAATTCAGCTTAAGTTGCAGCAAGAGCAGAGACATAAGACATAGAACAATACACCGCCATCCGGCTAATCATACTCAATCTGCATAGCTGCAGCTAGCTAGTAAGTGCTTACCCTGGATAAGGTGGATTGCCCACAAGGAGGCCCGGTACCTATCTGACGCGTATCGGACTTCCGTCCTTCGTCGGAGATGGTGTACAATGCGTCCATCCTGCCTTAAGAGCCCTGAACTACCGCGATCGGGAGGTGTGGCCAGACATGGATTTGGGTTGTGTTTTGATTGTGCTCATTTGTTGTTGCATATGGACAAAGCAGGACGCAGGGACACTTACATATTATATATAGATAATACATGGTGAATATCAATCATTTCTTTTTCTTGACCTCTCTTCTATTTTTTAACTTCGAATTTTGCAATGTATGGATTTATTCCTCCCCCCCCCCCCCCCCCCCCGTCTTCTCTAAAGTTCATCTTTAAAGTGGATCCGAGATAAACTTTTACTCATTGCATAATTGTGTTCCTTTCGTACAGTTTATAGTGCATTCCTCAAGCCAAATACTTTTTTTTTTAAACTCTAATTTCCTATTAACTAAACTAGCCTCACCCACAGCTTCTCCAGAGTGCCTTGGCACTCTGAGCCTTAGTGGCAAGGGCTTATGGGAACTCAGTCTGGGCAGGAGGAGGAGGAGGTTACAAGCTAGAGATTTCAGAGGCAGAAAGGAGGAGGTAGAAGGAGAGGGGAGTGAAGTTTTCACAGGCTGAGGGCTGGAGATGCAGATCGGCTTGCCTGTGTGTAATGTGACAAACAGAACATGGCTGCTCTCATTGTATCACAGGAAAAAACAATCATAAACTGTTGAAGCTGTTTGCAGCTAATGATTTGCTGTGTTAAGTGTCTAAACTTTAGATAAGATATATAGACAAGTTACTTGTTATAGTTAGTTTTTCATCTCATATCCGCTTTAAAGGGAATCTTAACTGAGAGGGATTGGGATGTTTCCTTATAAACAATACCATTTGCTTGTCAGTCCTGCTGAACTCTTTGGCTGCAGTAGTGGCTGAATCACACACCTGAAACAAGCATGCAGCTAATTCAGTCTGACTTTAGTCAGAGCATTTGGTCTGCATGCTTGTTGAAGGGCTGTGGCTAAAAGTATTAAAGACACAGGATCAGCAGGAGAGTCAGGCAATATTTTAAAATGAAAAATCCATACCCTTCTCAGTTTAGGTTCCCTTAAAAGTTCCTTTTTAACTTTTCATTTTTTCTAGTATTGTCACATACAGCATATAAAATAAATAAAGGGTTCTGAATAGGTAATATGTAATTCAAGTCAGCTAATTATATATGAATCCCAAAGCACAGTTGAATTTGTGAATCTAAGCGTATATTATCCTATTAGAAGAAACAAGTGATGTGCACTTGCACCCAGATGTAGGTATCTGTGTGTGGCAGATGGTACGGCAGCTCTGACAACACGCAAAAAAAAAAAAAAATGTTTGCCTTTGTATTTGAGGGAGTGTTAGTGTTAAATTATCTAAGAGAAAGCTTGTTCTCGCATTAACTCTAAGGCACAATTTGCTTTATATACATATTTAGTAGGGTAAGATATCAGTAGTGATATGTTTTCCTTTACAAGTCACAGAACCCTTTGGCAGAATAAATATATTAAACTGTAATTGCTTATTTGAATTTCTGCACTCTATTTTTACAATATATTTGTTTAATTACGACTAAATCTGATTTAATATGATTCAGTTTTTACTCTTTAGTGGTATAAACCTCAAAGCATCTGGTGACTGGCTGAGAGTCATAACCCGATAATCCATATTGTACAAGGTATGCCTCACCAGTATGACAGCTGACCATCTGGATCATAACTAGTAAAAGGTATACTGTAGTCACGCAGTCCTTAGCTTGTTTCCTCTAGCTTCCACTCAATGTGCAGCTGCTAGTTTAGTTAGGTATTCTCAGTGTACATACAACTACAACTAGTGACCTAGGGCCTTAAGGTAGCCATACATTACTTAATTTGACCCAGGGCATTAAAAAGTGTACCTGAGACGAGAAGCGTCTCAGGTACCATACTTACCTGGGGCTTCCTCCAGCTCCTGGCAGCCTATCTGTCCCTCACCACAGCTCTGCTCCCAGACGTTGGCCCGAAGTACCCTCTGTTGCAGACGCCAACCTCGCCAGGTTGGCATCTTCTGCGCCTGTGTGAGCACACAGCCGTCGCTGGGAATGTTCTGCACAGGCGTAGTACCTCTGCAGCTACGCAGAATGCTCCAGGCTATGTGAGCGTGGTCGTGAGTGGCGTGGATGCAAACTCTCGCAGGTGCAGAAGATGCTGATCTGCAACGGAGGGGCCCCCGGGCTACCGGCTTGGAGCAGAGCTGCGGCGAGGGACACATCGGCTGCTAGGGGCTGGAGGAAGACCAAGGTAAGAAGATCTTGATTTTTTTTCTATAAAGCTCGGATGTTTCCTTTAGGCCCAGTTCACATTAGCATTTGCCAATGGAACCGGCCATACGGTTCCGTGGTCTGTTCCGCTGAGCGGACGAAAAAATGCTGCAGGACTGTTTCGCTCAGCGGAATGGAAACGGAAGGTTTTGCAGCATATAGGAACCAATGAAAATAGATGTTTTACAGCACACTGGCTGTAAAACGGACCGTTTTCACCGGACCCAGCTGGCCTGATCCGCATGTCCAGTTCTGTAAAACAACGCTAATGTGAACCGGGCCTAAAAGGACCACTATCCCGAAAATCATAAAATTTTAAATGCATTTAAAACGCATGCAAATAAGAAGTGCATTGCTTCCAGAGTAAAATGAGCCCTAAATTACTTTTCTCCTATGTTGCTGTCGCTTACAGTACTTACTGGTTGAATAAAAGTAACTTTAAAGAGGAACTCCAGTGAACATTTTACTGTTGGCAGGTGATGTAGTTGCTGCATGGTTTTTGGCAGTTGTAAACAGCTGTAAACAGCTATTTCCCACAATGCAGCAAGGTTCCCAGACAGGAAACTGACAAAAGTTCAAACTTTTCTTGTGGGAGGGGTTTCACCACACTATCAGCCATACATCGCCCCCTGATGGTCTGTTTGTGAAAAGGAATAGATTTCTCATGTAAAAGGGGGTATCAGCTACTGATTGGGATAAAGTTCAAAATTTGGTCGGAGTTTCTCTTTAAAGAAAACCTGAACTGAAAATTAAAAGTCATAATAAGCATACACAAGTCATACTTACCTTCCATGTAGTCTACTCCTCAGTGTCTTTTTCCTCTCCCGCATCCTGTTTGTTTACTGTGATCAAGAGAATTTTCCGTGCTCCATTTTGAAAATGGCCATTACCCATAACTGCTTTCTGGTCAGCACACAGTTAAACTGTAACATCGCCCACTTGAGCCATAGGCAAACATGGACATTACCTGGTACATCAGTTTTCCTCTCAGCTATAACTGACAGCAACTGATATTTTACTGACAGCAACTGATATATTTCAGATCTGACAAAATATTGTCAGAACTGGAAGGGATTATTGTCAGAAGAAAATGGTGAGCTTCTGAGAGGAACTGATGGCAAGGTAACTATGTAATGTTCATTTGAAGTTACCTCATGTGTTTATTTTAAATATTTTTACTCAGTACAGGTTCTCTTTAAGTCAAAATTTGCCAGGGGTATGAATAATTATGGGCAGCACTGTATTTATTTGTATACATACTGAGGAGAAGATAAACCTAATAAACTGCACACTGTTTCTAAGACTAAAATATATACTCATCTCAGCTAATGTACATTTCATCACTGGACCTGCATGGCATGAAACCTTTGTTATGCAACATATAGTAGACACAGCCCTGTGGCAAAATAGCAATGTGCATTATTGAAGAGAAAAAAAAAATCGCATTTTGTCAGTCAGCACTATACGAACAGGCAACAGTCATACAGAAGAATGCTGACATGGAATAGAATTTCAGATGTTGTTTCCTGTTGTATGCTGCAGTGACATCATAACTGTACTGAAAGGAGTGCAAGTGCAACAAAAACACAAAGGAAACAAATCTCTAAGAAAATGAAGAAAACATCCTGGTAGCTTAAGATATAAATGTATGTGTGAAAATTCCTCTTTTATTATCTGAAGCTGGTGCTTGAAACCGCATTAAGAAGCTTTGGAAACTATAAATGCCAGCAAACAGGTAAATATGTTTTTTAATTTTTTTGACTGCTGTTCAGCTTGAGAGCTTGCTGTTTATATATAAATCATGTGCACTGCGTACAGTAAATAGGACCTCCATCTGTGTACATTTAATGGGCGCATGTTAATTTGGGCACCAGATGATGGCGGCAATAGATAGAATACTGGCAATGTTCTGTAACCAATATTCTACTATCAGGTTCCTCATGTTATTTGGCAGTTTCCTCAAACCGATTAATTTATTGTATTTATAAAGCACCAACATATTATGCAGCACTGATTTGGCACGGTTTCCTCAAACGAAACACTTCTACTGTTTAATGCCTAACACTGCTTCTCCAATGTTTATTTTCGTCCTGACAACTTACCCTAAACCCTAAACTATTTGCAACACAAACCCATTCTTTAACACCTAACCCACCATTGTAACCCCTTACTTACGCTAATGGAAATTTTTTCCTGACGCCTACCCCTAACCTTCCTCTCAAATCAAACCCCTTATTAAACAACTACCTTTAACCTCCTCATGCTGACTATTAACTCTAACCCTACCCCTTCCTTATCGCCTAAAACTAAGCTTCTTAAAACTACTTTGAACCTTAAAGGAAGAAAAAAAAAGTTTAACTTACCTGGGGCTTCTAACAGCCGCCGCTGACGTCCTGTGCCAAAACGATCTTCTGGTTCCACGGCGCAGCTCATTTCCGGATTTTGCGACTCTAATATAGCAAACCACTGCGCCTGCATGGCCCTGGCCAGCACTTCTTTGCATACACTGACAGCGCAGGGCGGGTATTGCGCAGGCGCTGTGATTTGCGACATTAAAGTCGCAAAACCCGGAAGTGAGCCACGGCAGGGAACCAGAGGATCGTTTTGTCCCGGCAAGGGCACAGGACGTCTGCGGGGGGCCGTTAGAAGCCCCAATTAAGTTAAAGTATTTTTTCCTTGGGTTACAGTACTCCTTTAACCCCTAACCCATATGCCCTTTAAAATCAATATTTAATGGGACCTGAGAGTGAACGGAATATCTGAAAAAATATTATCCTGTGCTCAGCTATATAATAGTTCAACAACAACTATGCAATAGCCAATTAACTATGTGATAACCAGCATGCAACTAAATAGCGGGTTCCTAGTGCCCAATTTATACCCTGCTAGGGAGCGCCCAAATGAACTGTTTTACCTTTATGGGTGTCAGATTCTCTACATTACTTTTCCTTTCTGACAAGGTTATCTGTCCTTCAAAAAATAACTATGAAAATAACAATCATTTTATGAACTGGATATACTTCTAATACCTGCTAGCAAACAACAGGATATTGCTTTCTTTGGACTTTAGCCAATATTTATGTGAAGACTATACCGCATGTGGCAAAGCATTTCCTTCACTGTCAGCGACACTGTGGAGGTCTACCGTATACTGTCTAGATGAATCATAGGTTCCAGCTCTGAGCTCTGTATGCTGTGCTCCTAGGTCTCTACTTCCTGCAGATGTGGTGAACTGTCATTGAGAGGATTATTCTCAGCGAGAGCCGATCCTGCATGATGTATGCACAGCAACTTAGAGTGGCCACAGAGAGAGCAAGTGCACATCTTTCTATCTGCTTATGATAAACCTGCAGAATCTGTAGGCAGCAGATATGAGAGCAATGAAAGCCCACACAGTGTGGACACTGGGCTGTAAACAATGGTCCATTCCTCCTTGAAATATGCTGAGGAGTCCACCTCATGTCTACATAGTGCAGGGATACTGACACTGAAAGAGGTGTGCTGTCATATGAGATACTTCCTTCACAGTCAGGTCCATAAATGTTGGGACATTGACACAATTCTAACATTCTGATATTATCTGCACATATTTAGCCAAATGCTTCAGAACTCATTGGACGGCGCTTCACAGTGCAGATGTACAATGATCCAAAGCATACTGTAAAAGCAACCAAAGAGCTTTTGAAGGGAAAGAAGTGGAATGTTGTGCAATGGCCAAGTCAATCACCTGACCTGAGTCCGACTGAGGATGCATGTCACTTGCTGAAGACAAAACGAAAGGGAAAATGCCCAAGAACAAGCAGGAACTGAAGACAGTTGCAGTAGAGGCCTGGCAGAGCATCACCAGGGTAGCAGGAAAAAAGGGCGCAAGACGAGAATGGACGAAAAGGGTGCCGCCATAGACTTTAATGCAATTATCGTTAATACGGCAAAAAAAGCCGAAAAAAGCGCCACGAAAAATATCATTAACAACATTAGAACATTATAGTTTTTGAAATAGTTATCATTCTAGAAGCTTGCAACGTTATAGTTTTTGTCATATTATTTCATTTATATGTACAGATTTTACGTTATCAAAGATATTATCGTTTCTATGTGTAAAAGGTTGTTTCTGCAGAGGGAGTGGTTAGGGTTAGGCAACACCAGGGGGAGTGGTTAGGGTTAGACACCACCCAGGCGGTGGTTAGTTTTAGGCAACACCGGGGGGGGGGGGGAGGGGGTGTTTAGGGTTAGGGCACCACCAGGGGGGTGGTTAGGGGTTAGGCACCACCGGGGGGAAATTAGGGTAAGGCACCACCAAGGGGTAATTAGGGTTAGGTGCCACCATGAGTGGTGGTTAGTTTTAGGCACCACCAGGGGAGGGTTCTGTGTGAGAGTAGAGTTGGGTTAAGCTGTATTTTTGAATTACGTAACAATTTTTAACGTTAATATCTTTTTTTTAATTATTTCCCGTCTGTTTTAACAACGGTATTTATCGTTAAAGTTTGACAACATTTATCGTTATCAGATTTTGTTATCCACCCGCGCCATTTTGTTATCAAGCCAAGCCCTTTTTTCATGCACGCATCACCAGGGATGAAACCCAGCGTCTGGAGATTTCTGTGCGTTCCTGATGTCAAGCTGTAACTGACTGCAAAGGATTTGCAACCAAGTATTAAAAAGTGAAAGTTTGATTTATGATTATTATTCTGTCCCATTATTTTGGTCACTTAACAAGTGGAAGGCATATATGCAAACTGTTGTAATTCCTACACTGTTCACCTGATTTGGATGTATATACCCTCAAATTAAAGCTGGCAGTCTGCAGGTAAAGCACACCATGTTCATTTCATTTCAAATCCATTGTGATTGTGCATAAAGCCAAAAATGTTAGAATTGTGTCGATATCCCAATATATATGGACCTCTGACTGTAAATCTAGTAAACATAACCCAAGCAATATGTACAAATACTGCATATATGGGTTATACAATTATATTTTTGGGAAAGTTGTCCTTTAAGCATGCCCTTCAAAACGTGTAATCATTGTAAATGATTAAAAAAATGTCCATTCAAAAGAATACTGTAAAAACACAGCCAAATAGGCTAGTCCACTCCACTCATTGCCCATACAATGCTATGGGCCTGTTCACAGTACTGCGTTGTAACGGATTGTGTTATTCTAACCCACTACATGCAGGCTTTGTATTAAAGTTTATGTCCAGTCTCCATTGAAGTCCACACTCATAACCCTTGTGCTATGCTGTGGACCATTGTGAATCCAGCCTAATTTAAAATCTTATGAAACTCAGCATTTTCTCTGGTTTTAAAAGATTATTTACTGCATAAAATCTACTACCACAAAATAAAATTGTAGCAGAACAGCATTCAGACAGTTAAACACAGCATTTTGTTCTTAAAGTGGACCCGAATTAAAAATACAAGATTTCAGAAATAAAACCTATTCTCTAAATTATAATAATAAATAGCAGCCTTTTTTCTGCTGCATGATGACAAATATAAAATATTTTACAATTATTGGAGGAACCCCTCCCTTCCTTTCATATTACCAGTACAAAATATGGCAGACTGGTGGAGGAGATAAGAAACAAAAACAAAACACAGGCGGCTACTGATGATGTCATAGGGGAGGTGATCTCAGCTTGTGTGAGATTTCACATAGACGGCACCCCTGTGAGGAAGGGTTGCTGATGACAAACACACCCATGTTCTAAAACCTCCTACTAAGCTCAGAAGTAATGGCTGCCACCTGTATAACCCTAGTTATGAAAAGAGAAGGGTGAAAAGCATGCACTGAAATGTCCATAGGCTTGAAGGAGTGTTTATTTATCTTTGTATGTGTCAGAGTGGTGCAACTAAATATTTTGAATTAAAAATATGTTTGGTTTGGGTCCTTAAAGGGAACCAGAGAGGATCAAGAAAAGGTTTTATACATACCTGGGGCTTCCTCCAGCCCCATACGCACGGATCGCTCCCACGCCGCCATCCTCTGCTGCCTGGATCCGCTGGTACCGGGTCCCGTCATTGCCGCGAGTCGGCCGGCGGACGCGGCCGATTCTCCGCATCACACGGAGCTTCCTCCATGTACGTACGCATGAGGCTGCCTTCTGCGCAGCCGCATGCGTACGGATATGGAGGGAGTCCCTGTGATGCGGACAATTGGCCGCGTCCACCGGAAGTGACGGGACCCGGTACCGGAGGTTCCAGGAAGTGGAGGATGGCGGCGTGGGAGCGATCCAGGCTTATGGGGCTGGAAGAAGCCCCAGGTATGTATAAAAGCCTTTCTCTATTTTAACAAACCATTCCTCTCTGGTTCCCTTTAAGTGGAAAGCTTCTGGCCCCATCCCAAGAGGTGGCAAAATTATCATTTGGTTACATTCCTTTGTCAGATACATTTAGTAAACATTAGCAAACTGCCAGAACTGAGCTGTACTGAGCTAAGAAGCAGGAAGCGCTGATAAGTGATCAAAAGATAGATTTTAATATATAAATTTAAAAAAAAAAATTATATATATATATATATATATATATATATATATATATATATATATATATATATATATATATACACACACACACACACGCAGCTGCCATGCAATTAAATGCAATGGCAGCTTTGGGTAATAAAAAGTAGAAAACACATTTTTGAATGTTACCTCAGTGTTTTATCCCACTTCAATGTTAAAAAAATTGTATTTTGCAAAAACAAAAACAGAACATTTTTGCCATTTCATTTTAAATGTATATTTTGTTTATAGTTGCATCTCTACGATGTGCAAATGCAAAAATGTGCCTGAACTGGGACTGTAAGCCACTGTGATGTTAATCAGAGGGAAGTTCTGCAGCAAATTATTTTTGACCGTGTGGAGTTATCTGGTGTATGTGTGCAGACATACACATAAGCAACTTACTTCCTTTCACAGGAAAGCAAAAATTAGCAGGCAGCATGAGTGAGAGCACGCCTGAAAGCTTGCATGGAAAAATATACAGCTAAAACGAGCTGCATATTCCGAATTCTTGTAACAGTATTAGCATTGGGGCAGAAAAAGCTTCCTTTCTTAAACTCTGAACATCTCCCAATCTTAATTAGTTCCTCCACAATTCTAGGAGGACTCCAGTACAGCCGGAGAAATTGTATGTCTGTCGAATGACCATTATTAAAATACATCTAGTTCCTACACTTCGGCCCTGAATAATAACTTAACAGAATTATTTGAAACAAAACTGAAGTTGCCCACAGCAGCAAAAATATGTTCTTTTCCTTTTCCAAGCTGCAAAATGTTTGCAGGATATAGGCAACACTAATCAGATATTTTGAATCCTAAAACCCTAGACCGGAGTTAGGCCTTTTTCATGTATTAGAAAATGCAGCACTATAGCATTCATTTTCTTCATTTTAAAATCAGCCCTCATAACTTCAACAAGCTTATTGTGGTAAAGGTTTATTTATACTGTACAGTGTTTGAACATGGTAACTGACCTAAACACCTTCAGGTTATGCCTGCCAGTGTTTCCTGTCAATGACCAAGCTCTGGTTCACCTCAAGAGCACTGGTTCACCCTGCTGAGAAGCTGTAACACGTTCTACTCTCACAACTACAGCAGTAGTAATCTGACAAGAAACCTATGTATGTCTTGCATTTACCACAAGCTGACAAATTACATGCAAAATGTTTCTTATCGTAACTTGTAAACTGAACCTGGACTCTCTAGTGCAGAGTTCCCCAACCCTGTCCTCAAGGACCACCAACAGTGCATGTTTTGTGGAAACCCACAGAGGTAGTTAATCAGCTCTGCTGAGACACTAATTACCCCACCTGTGAATGTGTGTGGTTTTCTGCAAAACATGCACTGTTGGTGGGCCTTGAGGACAGGGCTGGGGAACTCTGTTAGAGAAACCAACATATATATTCCAACATAACTTTGCAAATTTCCTGTAAACACTATTACAAAAACTCTTGGATTAGACTCTTGAAGCGGAGGATGCCATTAACCCCTTACATGTTACTATTGTTTAATATCTATAGTCTAATCAGTTTATTGGTGAGATACATGAGGAGGGGAGGAATGGGTTTAACATTGACCTTAGAACTGCAAGTGAAGATTTACACAGCAGAACACTCAGTGTTTCAAGGATCTAAAGACAGTCTCTAAGGTAGGCAGGCAAAGTACATGCTAGCACCTCCGGGGCGTACGCTGAAAAAGGGCACCACGGTAATTTGGCTGCTAGGTGAAGTGGTTTGTAGAATATCAGTAAAATTACCAATATTCTACTATTGGCCAATAAATGATACCAATAGTAGAATATCTGTACTTTTACTGATGTTGTACTATCACTTTACCTAATTCTCTTCTCAGACTAACCCAACCTCTACCTACTCCTAAACTATTCCCCTTGCCGAAAACTGCGCCGCAATATCCACTAAACCTGCACCACCTTCCGTCGCAGAGTACGGTAATTTTATTTCTAAGCACCCAAATTTGCACAGGCATAATTAATTAACTTTATTTTATCAGTTGATTAACTGGTTGACCTTGTTGGGGCCACTTTTGCTAGGTACAAACCACTGCATACTAGTAACCTCCCACGTCTGGGTTGTTTTAGTCCAGTTGTCTAGCTAACACAGTTTAGTTCATATCAAAGTCATTCACATCTTTACACTTGCCTATTTTTCCTACTTCAAATGCATCACTTTTAAAGCGTACCTGAAAGAAAAAAGTGCCCCTAGAGGGTACTTACCTTCAGCAGTAGGACACCTCTGAATCCTAAAGACATCCCCCCCCCCCCTTTTCACCAAAGGTGATCGAATGCTGGCCTACTTGCCACTTGTCGGGAGCCTTGCGCAGACGCAGTATCAGCTTCCCCTTGGGCTCCAGTGGAAATTGCTGAGCCTGATTGGGTCCGCTCTACTGTACAGGTACGAGCCATCTGTGTCTGTACAGTAAAGCAGACTCAATCGGGCTTGGCAATTTCCACCGGAGCCTGGGTGGAGAGCTGCTAGTGCGCCTGCGCAGGCAGGCAGGCAAAGGTTAATATTATTATTGCTGCTTTTTCCGGGCTGCCAGCACTGGATTGTGCTGGCAGATGGAGAAGGGGAAACCTCATTAGGATCCAGAGGCTTCCCCCTCCTGAGGTATGTAATGTTTTCTTTTTCCTAACTTACCGGTTTACTTTAAAAACCGACTGTTCCCATACTGCCTAATTTATCAGACCACTTGACTTGTGTCATTAAAACAAGATAATCATTGATATTCACTTCACCTGTCTGCTGTTTTAACGTTGATGCTGATCAGTGTTCTGCAAATTAAACCCTGTATAAAAGCTTTCAGGTATAACAGGCATTCTTTGTTTGCTAGCTGGGTTGAGTGGTTCGGAAAATGTATTCTGCATTGCAGCAGATTTAAAATATAACTGCATAAATGACTAGTGTTGAGCTCCCCAGTTTAAACTGTTTTTGTTACTTAGAAGGTATAACAGAGAATGTGAACCATATGTTCCTACTGAATGGAAAAGCAGTGTGAAGCTGCCTGCTAAAATATGGATTAAAAGTGCTTGGCTGGCAGTTGCTGTGCACTAAAACCAGTCTAGAGAGGAAAAATGTTTGTTAACCAATTCTAAAATGCCTCCGAGTAAACCGCCTATGTAATTAAATGCTTCATTATTCAGGAGATCCAACAGAACTAACCAAAGCATTAAAAATGCCATTACACTGGTGTCCCCTTATCCCAAATCTCAAATCAGTCTTAAAGCTGGACTGTGAAATTACCAGATCTGAATGTTTTATGCACCAGCAAACAAACCGAACTCCAGCAAGGAATACCCGTTAAAGAGTTGTATACTTTGTGTTTCTCAGAGGTGTTGCTAGATTTCCAGAATATCCACAGCACCTCCCTGAACACATAACACAAGGTTGCAGCTATGCAGAACAGTGAAAAATGAATGGGACTGCAACATGTTGTGGGGCATAACCTAAAAGTACATGAACCAAGGTTACATAATATGTTCAATCTTTTTATCTAGTTTTGCAAATAAAACATTCCAGGTCATGAACGTCACATATATATATATATTAAAGTAGATATGTCAAACAGCAATTGTGCAATTATAGGCACTGTATACATGTGCCACACTCCCTTTACACAGATATCACTGGACCATCAGCAATCATCACTGCTTCTCATGCCACAGTGTCATTTACGTAGACCTCTAAAAATGTAAATGGCAAGAACCCTTCAAAATACTGTACATAGTAACTTACTAAGCAAGCAAAACATCCCAGGGAGGCAGTTAGTTATTAGTGGAAGCTAGTGACAGACTGGCAACGACACATAGATTCAAGAGACCTGCAAACAGTGATAGATCATTTCTAGTATCATGCAGACAGTGACACGCAGTTAGTGATAGTAGCATGCAGATAGTGACAAGCAGGTAGTCGTACTTAGATCCTATCACTAGGCAGGTAATGATAGGTAGATTTTGGTGACAGAAATTTATAGGCATAGGTAGATTCTAGTTATGGACAGATAATGATAGGTCGTTTCGAGTGCTTGCAGATAGTGATAGGCAGATTCTAATAGTAGACAGAAGGTAACAGGGAATAGGCAACATGTATTGAAAGATAGTGGTCACTGACCCAGATCATGCAGCAATGGGTGGTTCCTCTCTCATATTCTTTGCACTCCTGATCCACCACTATGGAATGGAAACCTATATATGGAAACCTTATTATCAGTTTCTATTGTTTTAGTTTGTGATGGATTACCTTGAAGGTTCGGATACACCTTTGACTGATGTCGGCTGTCGAGGACTGGAACCCGATTCCTCGGGTGATCGCTGGGCCAACACTGCACAC
Organism: Hyperolius riggenbachi; assembly: GCF_040937935.1. Lineage (NCBI taxonomy): Eukaryota > Metazoa > Chordata > Amphibia > Anura > Hyperoliidae > Hyperolius > Hyperolius riggenbachi. Next base: position 277,575,992 of record NC_090649.1, read on the forward strand.
ATACGAAGTCAGCTGTATAGTTGACAATGCGTTTTGCTGCTATGTGGGGGGGGGGGGGGTAGAGGAGGGCTACAAAGCAGCACGGCATTACTTCATGATGTGGGCGGGGTGAGCCGCATGCACAAAGGAACTGGCCGTCACTCTGCTATGTTGATCTGCCCGGTGGATCGCTTGCAGGGCTGCAGTCGGGGACTACTCTACATACGCCGGATTGTCCACCGAGGCAGTCATTATCGGCTGCCTCAGCCAACTTCAATCAAGTGCTTCTATGGAGCTTTACACTGACATACTTAGAAAACAGTTTGATTTCAATCTTAATTCACAGCTGAGGGCACTTCTGATAATCTCTTGTTCCAAGATATTATATTGGCACCTACCACTAGGACACAAAAAAAATCTGGGGGATTTCACCAGCTGTGACACAAACAGCAATAAAATAACCCAAAAAAACCTGCACTGAGGCTTTTTATGCATATATAGGGCTTGATTCACTAAACCGTGATAACTCAAATATCACACCTTATGAAAAGATATCACACCTTATCAAAGTTATCACACCTTATGGAAATATATCACACCTTATCAGAGTAGCATAGCAAGCGCTACGAACCCGCAGGGGCTCAGGGCAGAACGACAGCCATTGCCAATTAGCAGGCATAAGTTTGTAGCGCTCGCTATGCAACTCTGATAAGGCATGTTAACTTTGATAAGGTGTGATATCTTTCCAAAAGGTGTGATAACTTTGATAAGGTGTGATATCTTTTCATAAGGTGTGATAACTTTGATAAGGTGTGATATCTTTTCATAAGGTGTAATAACTTTGATAAGGTGTGATATCTTTTCATAAGGTGTGATATCTTTTCACAAGGTGCGATATTTGAGTTATCACGGTTTAGTGAATCAAGCCCTTAGTACCTAAAGCATAGAATAATTTGGTAGATTACCTTGTATGCTGTGATGGAGACTCCGGTAGGTGAAGGAAATCCTGTCAGACCCTCAGGTGTCTAAATTTAGATATTCCACACTGATGACATGTTAATTCCACCTTTTTCGAACCTTTTAAAAAAGAATGGAAGAGTAAAGATCTGTAATATGGAGTAAAAAGGAAACAAAATTGAAAAAAAAAATTGTTTTCAGCTGATAAAATTCAAACCATTGCTTTTCTTTTTGAGTAAAGTTGGGCTTGGAGGCCAGAGAAAGCTGCTACAGACAAACTGTTTAATCAAACAATCAAACTTAACTTTTACTAGTGTAAGAACAGAGTACACTGAACTAGAATAAAGAAGTGATAGGGTGCAGACCCAGCACTGCAGACAAAGGTGCAGCTGTTTGTAAACAATGATGAATTACCACATCTCCTGACTCAAAATTAGTACTGACATTAAAGGGACACTGAAGCGAAAAAAGAAAAAAAACTTACGATATAATGAATTGTATGTGTAGTATGGATAATTAATAGAACATTAGTAGGAAAGAAAAGGGTCTCATGACCCTATGAACTCATGAACAAATATCTGAAGTTGTCTGTCACTGTGTCTTTGATATACAAGTGCTGCACTCTGACTAAAAAAATAGCACTGTTCTGACAAAATTAGTTGGAGAACTGAACTCTTCCTGTACTGGAAACAATAAGACTCATCTCTTTGCTACTTTTATATCTTTTGTTACTTTTTATTTCTATTTCTTAGCTGTATTACACAAAGAATTCATTATATCTAAAGTTTATTTTCACTTCAGTGTTAAACCCCCCTAAAGATCAGGCCATTTTTCATTAACCACCCTGGCGTTCTGATTAAATCGCCAGGGTGGCTGCGGGAGGGTTTTTTTTAAATAAAAAAAAAACTATTTCATGCAGCCAACTGAAAGTTGGCTGCATGAAAGCCCACTAGAGGGCGCTCCGGAGGCGATCTTCCGATCGCCTCCGGCGGCAAGGAATAACACGGAAGGCCGCAATGAGCGGCCCTCCGTGTTTCGCTTCCCTCGTCGCCATGGCGACGAGCGGAGTGACGTCATGGACGTCAGCCGACGTCCTGACGTCAGCCGCCTCCGATCCAGCCCTTAGCGCTGGCCGGAACTGTTTGTTCCGGCTACGCTGGGCTCAGGCGGCTGGGGGGACCCTCTTTCGCCGCTGCACGCGGCGGATCGCCGCGCTGCAGCGGCGATCAGGCAGCACACGCGGCTGGCAAAGTGCCGGCTGCGTGTGCTGCTTTTTATTTGGCTGCATGAAAGCCCACTAGAGGGCGCTCCGGAGGCGATCTTCCGATCGCCTCCGGCGGCAAGGAATAACACGGAAGGCCGCAATGAGCGGCCCTCCGTGTTTCGCTTCCCTCGTCGCCATGGCGACGAGCGGAGTGACGTCATGGACGTCAGCCGACGTCCTGACGTCAGCCGCCTCCGATCCAGCCCTTAGCGCTGGCCGGAACTGTTTGTTCCGGCTACGCTGGGCTCAGGCGGCTGGGGGGACCCTCTTTCGCCGCTGCACGCGGCGGATCGCCGCGCTGCAGCGGCGATCAGGCAGCACACGCGGCTGGCAAAGTGCCGGCTGCGTGTGCTGCTTTTTATTTGGCTGCATGAAAGCCCACTAGAGGGCGCTCCGGAGGCGATCTTCCGATCGCCTCCGGCGGCAAGGAATAACACGGAAGGCCGCAATGAGCGGCCCTCCGTGTTTCGCTTCCCTCGTCGCCATGGCGACGAGCGGAGTGACGTCATGGACGTCAGCCGACGTCCTGACGTCAGCCGCCTCCGATCCAGCCCTTAGCGCTGGCCGGAACTGTTTGTTCCGGCTACGCTGGGCTCAGGCGGCTGGGGGGACCCTCTTTCGCCGCTGCACGCGGCGGATCGCCGCGCTGCAGCGGCGATCAGGCAGCACACGCGGCTGGCAAAGTGCCGGCTGCGTGTGCTGCTTTTTATTTGGTGGAAATCGGCCCAGCAGGGCCTGAGCGGCAGCCTCTGGCGGTGTTGGACGAGCTGAGCTCGTCCAGACCGCTCAGCAGGTTAAATTGGCCACTGCATCTTTAAGGCCAAGCTGCAAGGCCACACGACACAGCACACAAGTGATTCCCAGTCCCCCTCCCTTTTGTCCCCACCAACAGAGCTCTCTGTTAGTGGGGTCTGATCGCTCCCCAGATGTTTGTTTGTTTATTTGTGTTTATTTGTGTATTTTTTAGTAAAAAATGTTGTTGTTTTTTTTACTACTATACACCCCCCTCCCCAATCCCCGTGATTCAGCCGACTGTGCCTCTGGAGAGGACAGCCGTGTCAGATGGCTGTCCCCAGTACGGCTGTCCCCAGTACAGCGCTGCTGTAGATTGCAGCACTGTACGGGTAAATAAGACAGCAGTTTTGCCGTCTAACAGTCTCCCAAGCGGCGATTGCTGCTCGGAGACTTAAAGGCTGAGCCCTGCTCCGCCCACCAAGCAGGAGATCCGCCAAATGGGTTGATGTCCCACATAGAGGGGGAGACAGAGAAAAACTTTTGCGAAGAGAAGAGGCGAAATTAATCTCCATCACAGAGGCTTGTGGGGGTATGGGATTCAATGAACGCAATGAGCTTCATTGTTTCCTGGACCGCCACTAAGAATGCCTGGAGGTGTTTTTTGAAAGACCTGGGGATGGTGCTGGAGGATCTCTTAAAGAGACTCTGTAACATTCAAAAGATCCCCTGGGGGGTACTCACCTCGGGTGGGGGAAGCCTCCGGATCCTAATGAGACTTCCCACGCCGTCCTCTGTCCCACGGGGGTCTCTCCGCAGCCCTCCGAACAGCCGGCGACTGTGCCGACTGTCATTTCAATATTTACCTTTGCTGGCTCCAGCGGGGGCGCTGTGGCGGCTTTCCATTCCGAACTACACGGAAATACCCGATCTCATTCGGGTCCGCTCTACTGCGCAGGCGCAGGAAACTTGCGCCTGCGCAGTAGAGCGGACCCGACGGCGATCGGGTATTTCCGTGTAGTTCGGAGCCGACAGCCGTCAGAGCGCCTGCGCAGGAGCCAGGAAGGTAAATATTGACGTCACCGCTGCCCGGACTCCACGGAGGGCTGCAGCGAGACCCCTGACGGATGGAGGACGGCGTGGGAAGCCTCATTAGGATCCGGAGGCTTCCCCCACCCGAGGTGAGTACCCCCCAGGGGATCTTTTTATGTTACAGTTCCTCTTTAAGTCCGTGATTTTAATTAATACCCTGATCCAGACTCTTCTCCCTTTTTGATTGAATGGGGTGCCCCTTTACAATCTGTAGATGTCCCTCTCCTCCTGCTTCCTTAGTGGCCTTTTTGGGAGTGACATCATCATATATAGGACAGGATATGTAATAAGGAAAGTTACGATGGGATAGGTGCAATACTTGGGATCTCCAACTGCTGTGCTGACAGTACTTTGATTGCCTACTTTGTTTTTAAGAATCTTTTGGTATACTATTTATGTATTATAATTCAGATTTTTAACACTGTTTTCTTCTTCTCTCTTTGTCTCTGTTTGTGTAACACAGGGGGACGACGAGACCCAGCCGGCTACGTTACGCTGCTATGGCAACAAACCAGCGTGAGACGCAGCATCCGGCTTGTTGATACCCCCGGTGGAAGGCACGCGAGATTTGGTGACGTCACGGGAGTTGAATACCCTGACGTGATGGGAGGAGATCTCCTGTATGCTCGGACCCCGGAGGGGGCGGGCCTAACTTGCGGTGCGCGCTAGGGGCTCGGAGCGGTGATGCCGACTTGGCAACTGCTCGGAAACAGGCCGGAAACGGCGTGGGTGAGTCCCTCCCTCTTCATTTTCATTTGTATGCGTTTATTTGTGTATATATATTTGTGCATTATGGTGGTAGCAGATGGTCTCTGAGGAAGCAAGCATTGTCAGCTTGCGAAACGGCTGTTAGACCTACTGCCTGAATTTTGGTGTCTGTCTTGGTGGGATGAAATAAATTAGCCTTGCAAAGCAGCTGGTGCCCGGTATCCTTTATCCTTTTATCACATCAGGATCAGCCTGTGCGTGATCTCCTGGTGCTGCCCCTGCGGCCACGCCCATCGGCGTGACGTGGTCGGGAGGTAATTAAAATGTTGATTAGTGGCTACTTATAAATCCTTTTGTGAATCAAAAAGTCAGAAACCTATTACACTATTTTTTGTTTAACTGTAATAAATAGAAATGCACTGATTTAAAACTGCAATGACTCTTTGTATAGGAAGAAGTCATGAACAAAGGATTCAGGTGTGCCATTGCCTATAGTTACAGTACCCAGTGACTATGTAGCAAAAAAAGTCCATTAAGGCAGACACAACCTCAGTAACTGTAATGAATAGAAATGCAGGGATTTATAACTGTGAATTCAAAAATAACTTCTATCTTTAAGAAGGGGGCTATTGTTCCTACATTCTGGGAGGAGATGTTCAGGTGGTGGCAGGGCACCATACTTGCCATTTATTATTATTATTATTATTTAGTATTTATATAGCGCCAATATCTTCCACAGCACTGTACAGAGTATATATTGTCTTGTCACTAACTGTCCCTCGAGGAGCTCACAATCTAGTCCCTACCATAGTCATATGTCTATATCATGTAATGTATGTATTGTAGTCTAGGGCCAATTTAGGGGGAAGCCAATGAACTTATCTGTATGTTTTTGGGATATGGGAGGAAACTTGAGTGCACGGAGGAAACCCACACAGACACGGGGAGAACATACAAACTGGAGATGTTGACCTGGCTGGGATTCGAACCAGGGACCCAGCGCTGCAAGGCGAGAGCACTAACCACTACGCCAACGTGCTGCCATGTTCTTGTCCTTCGGTGGACAGCTTTAATGGTTATCAATGCTTTTGTTGTGGTCTGCTTCTATTCAATTTATAAATGATAAATAAAGTTTATACAAATGTTGATTAAAACCATTATTGTTATGAAGGCCTGTTTTGTATCTAATTTGTGATGTTATTTGTGATGCTTTTACTTCTTATTCATAATAACCCACAATCGTTCCTCTGGGTGTAGCATACCCATTATTGGACAGTGGTACCAACAGCTTGGTTTTGTTTCTCAAATATGCCTTCACTGTAAATATTCTAAACCATCACTATGTCCAAAAGACTGGCCATATACACAGTGAGACTGTCATGTTTATGTATAACTTAATATGTAACAAGAAATGTGAAGCATTAGAATACAAGTATACTGCCACCCCTAATGAAACACTGAAATACAATTCAAAACAATAAAAACCAAAGAGGTTTTAAGAAGGCAACAAACCAGTATACACATGGTAAAACATACCTTTTAATATGTCATATCTTTTTGTAAAAAAAACTAAACAACATCAGTTAGGCTGCTTTCACAGTGGGACGTTACAGGCGCACGTTAGAGCAGCCTGTAACGCAGCCCAACTGACAGCAATGATAAATGATTGGGCTGTTCACAGTGCCCACGTTGCAGTGGAGTAGAACGCAGCACGTTAAATGAAAGTGCAGCGTGCTGTGCGTTATACTTGTATGTAGCTGCGGTCGGATGTTTGCACATGCTCAGTATTGTTTGTTTGTTTTGTTTTTAAATTTGACGCATGCGCAGTTTTCGTCTGATAGTATGCGTCAAAAAGTATGCATCACGGAAGAGCACGTACGCATGAAGAGACGCATAATGCGGCTCTACATAACGTCCGTCTTCAAAGCTAACATGCGTTGCGTTAGGGGCACGTTATGCGACCTTAACGTCGCATCTAATGCAACGTCCAAGTGTGTAAGAGCCCTAAGTGTATAATAAAAACAAATACAGTACATCCCAGTTGCATGGGACCTGATGCACATTTTGAAGCTGAGAAGCACCACTTCTTCAGGGGCAAAATATGATTGTAAAATAAAAGCATGCAACATTTCTTAATCATTAAAGTGAACCAGAGACGAAGCACCCTCATGTATTTTACCATATATATCAGTGAGAACATTAGAGAAAACACCTACCCTGCTCTCTGCTTCATCCTCACTGCTAAAAGTGTCTGTTATCAGCTGTGATAAAATCCCAGACTGAGCATTCAGTCTGGCTTTGCTCAGGTATCATTATAGCCAAGTCATTATAGCAGAGCCAGAAGGGGGCAGGCTTGGGCTTGAAAAGACATCAGACTCAGCTATAATGATTCCTGAGCAAAGCCAGACTAAATGCTCAGTTGGGGATTTTATCATGGGCTGATAACAAGCAAGCTGAACAGTGAAGAATGAAACAGAGAGCAGGGTAGGTGTTTTCTCTAATGTTCCCACTGATATATATGGTAAAATACATTAGGGTGCTTCGTCTCTGGTTCACTTTAAGCAGGAAACCCACTTACGTTCTTATAGTTTTATATTGTATTTCAGTAAATACAGTATAACATAGATATGCCAAATCAGTCCCAATCTGCCAAAGATCAATAATGTAAAGGTGACCACTAATGATCCAACCTTTTTCTTCCAATCTTACCATTTCTATGTAATATAAGGGAACTGCCTAAACTATCCATTCAATGTATTCACTCAATTTACCCTTATACTACATATATTTGGTAAGATTGGATGAAAAAGATTGGATCATTAGTGGCCACCATAACTATAATCTGTTATGGTTTATGTTTCTAATGTACACAAATCTCCTGGTTGTTTATTGTTTACATACATTAGCCCTGCTGTAGAACTGCCTGCTAGTCTGACAAATTCCCCTGCTTACCTATTCCCAGAAAACCTCACAGTAATCCCCATACCTGTCTGTAAAGGTACCCATACATCTAGCAACTTTGCGGCCGATCGACTTCCAGAATCGATAATTATTATCGAATCGGATGAAAATTGGTGCTGCCAAGTGCATGCCCGATAGACGATACAACCACTTTCAGATGTCAGGCCGTCAAGGTAGTTTGGGTGCATGGTAGTAATTGCGAGCGATAGTGGGACAAGCGACGACCATGACGCAACCCCTGCCGCGGTTTCCCCAGCATATAACTGTGCTCATCTAACCCCCACCCCATGTGTGCATTTATACATTGCCTGTCCTGTGTCGCACCGCCCATCCGTCTTCCAAATCTATAATACAGTTTACAGTATTACAATACAGTCACTGACTGTGAGTCTTTGGAGTCTGATCTATCACACCTATAAGTACATCCATCGTTAAAAATATTCTTTCACAAGAATACTAATACTTGAATGCATCATAATGTTGGGTAGATGCATTGCATTCATGCAAACATCTCTTAATGGCTTTGTCATCCCAATGCAATTAATTTAACATTCCCAAAGCAGTATAGACAGGCAATGATAACAAAGTACTGTAGGTTTCTCACATAGATGCATTTTTAAATCAACAGTCATATACTATATACATAACATGAGTACAGACACGCACGCACGCACGCACGCACGCACACACACACACACTGCTAATTGCTGACAACATCTTACACCCAGCATGTGAACATGAAATCAATCAAGTCTACTACAAACATATCGAGTGCAGCAGTAGCTATAGGGACAATATAAGATGAAGGAGGCAGACATTTCTATAAAGCAATTTAGTACATTTTTGTACACTGTATAAGGTATCAGTATGACCTTTCCAAAGAGAGTCAATAATGTAACACTAAGATGATAGGATGTAATGGAATATTATTCATTAGCACCTCAGTGACCTATGCAAACTCATTTCAGATCCTATTAGTCCATAAAGCACAATGAGCATCACATCCCATTATCATGGCTGCCTGGACCATTATTTTAACCGGTTCTGCAGCAGAAGAATAAATAGATTTAATTGTAAGTGAACAAGTGACATTTGCTTTGTCATCTAATCTTGGCTTCACACATCACGACATCACCCGCCCTGTATTCTTGCCATGCAGTGGGAAAAAGAAAAAGCTGAAAATCTATTAAAACCACCACATTTCATTAACTTTCCACAATCAATTCAAGGACGGAGATTGTAGTCAGTCATTCTACAGCATTTTAGCAGGAAAACACAATACCTCACCTTGTAATGCATCATTCCACTAGAGATTTGTGAATCGTAATTCCTCATTCAAATCAGAGCTGGGAAGCCTGCCTCTCTGTACCAATAATAAAAGATGCAGGACATGTCCTTACTTCCTGTTCCTTTCATCAGACACTCGCCATTTCCTACAATAGAATTCCCTCCGTTTTAAGGGAAATCTGGCTTCAGTTTGAACACCATCTCAGCATACTAAAGGGTGCCATGTGTCAGGAAAAACCAGTTGGCTCTCTGCAGCGAGCCGAGGCTGGATGAATGTGCCTAATCTGCAGATTTGCCATTGAAATGCTGCCTCACATTTCCTCAGAGGACACTGTGCTATTTGTTACAAAGATTTCGCTGCAGCAACTTCAATTGACAAACAGAGGAATTGACAAATGGCGCACAAAGGGACGCTGAGCTTGTCACCAAGCTCTCGGCCACCCAGACGGCCGTAAGCCTTTGAGGGATTTTCACAAACAATTATACAGCAGCCTCTCTCCTCTCAAATTCCGCATCTATGCATTATCAGTAAATACTATAAGCCCTTCAAAATAGAGTATTGCTAGCTATGATTCTGTATCTGAAGCAGTTTCTGCATAATTTGTATGTGTCCTGATCACAAACAGTTCATAGTATTTTTATAGGGGTATACGGTACACAACGATGTGTATGGATACAACCACACTTCTGACAACCTGTGCGTTTGTACTGTCATACTTTCCAAGAAAATCACCACGAAAGAGTAAAACGCTATTACTGTAAGGGAAGGGTTCAATCCTTGTTATCAGGAAAGCGTCAAAACTGCACAGGCTGCACAGTAAAAAGATTGAATTTACGCAGTGTTCCTCTATGGGAAAGGATTAACTGGATGCTGTGTCAGACAAAATCATTAATGAATGCAGTGTGGTATGTCAGGCTGAGTTTTTTTCTAACTATTTTCTGTTAAAGCCTTGAGAAGTTGTGCAGCCAGAGCTATTCAGATATGTTATCAGACTGCACTACCTATCAAAATGTGTTGCTCGCAGATCATGCCTCCCCCCTGCCCTCAAGTAATAGTATTCAGCAGCTTAGCTTTGGGAAGAATCCCAGTTCAGCATCCAGGGGAGAGGCTGTGGGGTAAGGTTAACACAGTCACAGGTTTATAAATAAAAGACAGAAGCAGCTGTCCACAGCAAGCGTTCATCTGGTTGGAATCTGGTTGCTATGGAGAACAGCTCTACTTTTGCCCCAGTTTTCAAACTACAGTAAGCTCTGCATATATATATGTATTATGTATACATATTCTGCCCTGGGGAATATTTTAAAAAACATGCTCTATAGCAAAGATTATCTAGAACAAATTCTGCTGCTGCCATTCAAGCCGCTGTAAAATCATTTTCACAGAGAGGCATTTGCAGAGTCACATGACAAGGACCACTCCAACAATCTAATTGGTGCTCCGAGTCTGTGCTGTTCTTCCCTAAGACACTGTGATATTGACCTAAGGAAAGGAGAAACCGTGAAACGCGTTGTCTTTTTAGTGTCCAATAAATGTTCTGAAATCCCAACCCTCCTCTGAGGGTTTTTAAACCTTTATACTTTTGGGACACCTCCTCCCAACCACCCTAGTTTCCTCCCATGTAAGAGATTCCCCTGGGTTTTATCCATTTTTATTTTTTTTTATTTGGATAGAGACCACTCATTTACATTTTTTTGAATAATATTCTTCAACAGATCCACATGGAACCGGAATTCTCCACATTACCGTAGTTGCCTTATAGCAACCCAGTTTTGTAAGTAGTATTCTTCTAATTGCGTTGTCCCATTGCCTTGTATACTACACTATATTGGCACTCTTTCGGCTTGAGTCACAAAGCCATGATAACTTATCACGGCTGTGAAAAAGTGCTTTGCGAGCGTTTTAGCGAAAAACGGTTATCGCGTGCAAAAATTTGCGGTCACATGATAACGCAAATTTTCGTGCATTAAAGTTCGCACAATAACGCAAATTTATCACGCGAACGCAGAACGTTAATGCGCAAAAAAATTGAGTTATCGCGCGAACGTGAATTTTTGCGAGTGATAACCGTTTTCCACTAAATTTCGCACACAGCACTTTTCACCGAGTGAAAACAGTTATCACTGCTTTCTGAATCAAGCCCTTTGTGTTCTTTTTCTTCCCAGTTCCTGGAATTCACTCATTGAGGTTCACACACCGGGGACACCCACATTTCTTAAAAAACGTCCACCAGACAATTCCTTATTGTAGAGGGCCCAATAATTAGCATGTAGACATTTGCAGAGTCGCATGGCAAGGTTCACTCCAGCAAAGATCTCCTACAAACCACCAGCTCCCACAATCCACTACTGTACTTGCTAACATCTACTAACCACAAAACTACATAATCACAACAGGAAGAAGCTGCATCTAATACAGCATGTTGTCCACAGAAAGGCCACCTCCAATCTCTTAAAAGAACAGAAAATGCAATGCACTGCAGATATCAACAGACAACAATGGAGGAACAAAATGGATAGCAAATAATTACAACGGTTAAATTGAATGCAGTAACGCTCGGGCATACTGTGAATGCAACCTGTGCCACAACATACCAACTCCTTAGTGCTACATGGTCTTCCATACTGCTACAGGATTTTATTAGTGTTCTCTGATTGGCCAATGAAAAGCTGTCAGAGCAGAAATCCTATCCTCTCCTACAAGGAAAGTGTGTGCAACTGTAAGGCCTAGGACCCACTAGCAGCACTTTTCTAAGCACTTGTGATTTGAAAAGCTCTTGCTAATGTAATTCTATAGGAGTTTTTTTTTCTTTTATCTCATCCCTCAAGTGGGATCACACACATAGCAATACTAATTACCAAGAGTTTTACAAATCACAAGCGCTTAGAAACGCGATGCTAGTTGGTCCCAGACCTAATAAAGGGACACACTCTGTAGAATGGATATGTTGCCATTTGGTCCTGCATAGAGTGCCTTCCACCCTGACTCTAAGAATGTCTGAGAACAAATGACATGCTGGATATTTGATGTGTGCTAAAACCTTTCTAAACGTGCATAGAATTTAGCTCTGTACACCAGGACAGCATCCAGGTCTATACACATGCTTCCTTCTACTTGGAATAATGATAATTTTAAAAGCGATGACTGTGTATCCATACAACCTTTTCTATTCTGAAAAGAATGGAGGAGGAACGATGAGCATGGAACGATGGGAAAAAAGTAATGACATCTATTTGTGTGTCATTTATTGATCCAGCAAGGCAGATTACACAATGACAGTGTGGGACATTGATACGGACTCTAGATTTACCCCAAGATGTTTCTAAATGAATGTCTCGAGACATGTCTTAGAACCGATTTGCTAATCATAAAAATGTGAACAATAGACTCTAAAAACAGAAATCCAGAGGCAGTTCTCATTAAAACTTAAAAAAAAAAAAATCTGCTGAATCTGTCCAATGTTAAGATTTTCTAATTTCTTAATCTTGTCCTTGTAATGAATACCGGAGATACCACCGCGCGGGCAAGCGGCAGGGTGGCTATCTCCGC